>NW_024752511.1:0-22347 GCF_018991925.1 Homarus americanus
CAACTCTCCCTACAATACAACACAACACAACTCTCCCTACAATACAACACAACACAACTCTCCCTACAATACAACACAACTCTCCCTACAATACAACACAACACAACTCTCCCTACAACACAACACAACACAACTCTCCCTACATTACAACACAACACAACTCTCCCTACAATACAACACAACACACAACACACACAACTCTCCCTACATTACAACACAACACACAACACACACTCTCCCTACAATTACAACACAACTCTCCCTACACACAAACACCACACAACTCTCCCTACATTACAACACAACTCTCCCTATAACACAACACCACACAACTCTCCCTACATTACAACACAACTCTCCCTATAACACAACACCACACAACTCACACTCTTACCCTTTGCGGGGTTTTTTTTACCACATAAGCCAAAGTCTCAATGATTACAATAATTTTCTGTTAGATAAAGTTGAAATTCTGAAGGCCAAGGCAAGAAACGGGTCAAATTTTCGTTCAAAAGATTTAGTGTCTATGATAGTTCTTGTAGTTATCAACATTCTTGTAGTTATCAACATTCTTGTAATTAACAACATTCTTGTAGTTATCAACATTCTTATAATTATCATTGTTCCTGTAGCTGTAATTTTTCTTGTAGTTATCAACAGGTAATTGCATATATTTTGTCAAGGCATTTTATCATCCAGAACGTCACCATATAATACGGAATAATTCATTTCTCTATGCCATGTGGTCCCCCCCCCTTCAAGTCCCACCAGTATCCCCCGAGTTTACGCAACGAGCCTTCCACATTTCATTTGTTATTTTCACATTTGTTTTTATAATTCCCTCATTAATATAACAAGTTGTTAGTCACGGAACGACTCATTTGAAGTGATTCGCTGCCAGCTGAGTCGTCATGGTGAAGAAGTGGATGCTGTACCTTCAGCTACTATACAGGAATACAGTAAGGTAATAATATATACCTGTGTTTTCCTTTGTCATAATACACTGCAAATAAAAGTTAATTAAATAATTTAATTGAGAAAAATACACAGATCAATAGGAGGAGGAGGAGGAGGAGGAGAAGGAGAAAAAGAAGGAGGAGGAGGAGGAGGAGGAGGAGGAGGAGGAGGAGGAGACGGGAAATTCGAATAAAAAAAATGATTCTGTAATACGATTTACATGAAATGCTGTAAGACGAACTGAAGACGACTAGGCAAACCCTGGGCAGGACGCTGAGAGAGAGGAGGGAATATGGACGAAGAACGGAAGGAATAAAAAGGGAAATACAAACTGCAATTCTTATTACACAGACACAAACCCAGGTAATAAATGAAACTCTACAACATAAGAACATAAGAACATAAGAATGGAGGAAACTGCAGCGGGCCTATTGGCCCATACTGGGCAGTCCCGTTTACACCCAACCCCTATTGCTCATATAAGCATCCAACCTATGTTTGAAGCTATTCAGAGTATTCGAGTTAATGATGATATTTGGTAACTTGTTCCATTCATCCACTACTCTGTTTCCAAACCAGTGTTTACCTATTTCACGCCTAAATCTAAATTTGTCTAATTTAAAACCATTGTTACGAGTTCGCTCCTGGTTGGATAGTTTGAGTACCTTTGTAATGTCCCCTTTGTTTAGCCCTGCCTTCCACTTATACACCTCTATCAGGTCGCCCCATCAACACAGGTAAGACACGTGGCTTACGACGCAGGTAAACACGTGAGCCCCATCAGCACAGGTAAGACACGTGGCTTTCGACGCAAGTAGACACGTGAGCATCAACACAGGTAAGACACGTGGCTTTCGACGCAGGTAGACACGTGAGCCCCATCAGCGCAGGTAAGACAGGTGGCTTTCGACGCAGGTAGACACGTGAGCCCCATCAGCACAGGTAAGACAGGTGGCTTTCGACGCAGGTAGACACGTGAGCCCCATCAGCACAGGTAAGACAGGTGGCTTTCGACGCAGGTAGACACGTGAGCCCCGTCAGCACAGGTAAGACAGGTGGCTTTCGACGCAGGTAGACACGTGAGCCCCATCAACACAGTTAAGTCATGCGACTCTCAACACAGGTAGACATGTAAAGTCCCATCACAGCAACCATCAGGTGGCCGCGGGAGGGGGGGGGGGATGTATCACCAGTAGGGACCGTAAGCAGACCACGTATAGGTATGCAGGACCCTGGGGGACAGACAGCACGCCAGCCTCACACCATGGTCAGGTAGGGCGGCGTCTCCTGGGAAATTATGACAAAGGTGAACCTCAGGGAAGGACCTTGGCTCGCTCACATTCAGGGGCTCTCGTGTTCTCCTCAGGTCAATGTTGTGTTCATAGCTCTCTCTCTCTCTCTCTCTCTCTCTCCAAACAATAAACTATCGCTTCACTTCCACACTAAAACTTTATAAGCAAATCTTTATATAAATACAAACGTACAAACCTACACAAATCCACACACAAAAGATGACCCACACAAAAAGACCCTCCACAAAAAGACCACCACAAAAAAGACCCACACAAAAAGACCTACACAAAAACACCTACACAAAAAGACCCTCCACAAAAAATGACCCAAACAAAAAAGACCCTCCACAAAAAGACCCTCACAACAGAAGATCCATACAAGTGTAGAAGAATACGTGTATGTGAGGGTGAATGAATGAATGTTCACTGAAGTCTCAGCAACACTGAATGACTCATGACCTTCATCGTCAATACGGTATATAAATATCATCACCAAATTATAAAAGATTGTGACTAGTCGATGGTAGAGTGAGACTCGTGCTCCTCCTGCCTCGCTGGTCCGCTGGTCGCACCTGGCCCGGAGTGTGTTGGTGAGCGACGTTTGGCTGTGATAACAGGGCACCTTGTGTGTGTCCCTCCCTGGGATCACTTCTTTACGAAATATGGTATGATGACACTTGTGTTGTCATATCATAGAGGAGTGGTATGGGCCAGTGTGTGACTGTTACCATAAAGTTAAGTTCCTCTCTGAGGAAATGTCGTGTTTGGGGTTCACGATTCTCAACGTCCCCCTAGGTAACACTCAACATACACGCCCACCAGTAAGCAGTCCGACAAAACTCACAAACACATTGGTGGTTTTTTTTATTATTATAATTATAATTTTCTTCAACTTGTGGTTGTGACCGACGGCCGCCACTGTACCAGCCTTGTTGACTAAACTACCAACAATGCCTGAGTCAACCTCCACGAGTCCACATATTATGATTCCCGAGGGTTTGTCTCAATACTTTGAACCATTTACCAAGGACATGTGTAGCGCCAGTGTCCATGTGTGAAGAAGCTTCCTGGTGTAAGATGATCAGGAATTACACACAATTAATTTCCTAGTATACCATGAACAAGAACTATATGTACAGTATGTCCACCTGTACATTTTGTTCACTTGTACACTATGTTCACCTATACACAATGCCCACTTGTACTTTATGACCACCTGTATACTTTGTTTACCTGTACACTATGACCATCTGTACACACAGCCCATCTGTAGACTATTTTCACCTGTACACTATGCCCACCGGTAGACTGTGTTCACCTGTACACTATGTTCACCTGTGCACTATGACCATCTATACACTCTGCCCACCTGTACAGTACACTGTGTCCACCAGTACACCTTTTCCATATTACACTATGTTCATTTGTACATTATGTCCACTATGTCAATATGTACACTATATCTATATGTACACTAGGTTCATGTGTATAGGTAAAGAGTCTCCAAGCGACAGTATAACTTTTTTGGAGGAGACAGTCTAGTAATGTATTCAGAAACTCATATACCGTTAAAATCAGTGATCATAATTTATGTTTTTTTTGGTGTTTTACTCTTTAGTCTATTCTATGTAATTCACTGGGAGAGTAATGACTGTTTACACGTTTTATTATGTTCACTTTATCACAGATTCGGGTATTTTAAGAGAATGGCGGAACACTTGTGTTGCAGGGAGACAAGTTAAGTTGTGGTTGGATCAACTCACTCTCTCCAAACAATAAACTATCGCTTCACTTCCACACTAAAACTTTATAAGCGAATCTTTATATAAATACACACGTACAAACCTACACAAATCCACACACAAAATATGACCCTCCTCAAAAAGACCCTCCACAAAAAGACCCTCCTCAAAAAGACCCTCCACAAAAAGACCCTCCACAAAAAGACCCTCCACAAAAAGACCCTCACACATACCAAACACACTCAAATTCTTATGGTGTTAGGTGTGGCGGGGCACCTAATACACACCTGATGTAATATTTATCGCCTACGCAGGTGTGCGGTCAGTGGCAAATTTATGTGGAACGCTACAAAATATTGGGTATTGAAAATCAAACCTCCCGGTGGCCAAGTATTCAAGGCTCCGCTATTCAGTGTGTACAAAGCCAGGGCCAGAGTTCACCAGCTGTGTGCAGTGATCTCGGTGGCATTTTTATAAGAGGCGCTGAAGTATAAGAATGTTTATTTTTTTCTTATAATTCCTGCATTTGAGAGTCTTTCATTTGTAATATATAATTTTTTTTAATATTCCAAAATCCCTTGGAAACTGGCTTTAATTCAAAACAGAGTTTTACGTCAGTCTAGCAATCTTAATTATTTTGTTGTTGAGCTTTTTGAGGAAAACAGTTTCCATGTAACCCCGGTTCATTACGGAGACGGAACTTAATTCCTGAGTTTCTAAAAAAACATTAATGCTTTCACAACACTTTCTTAGTATTGGTTGTGTATGTGTAGTCACTGTAGTTAGTGAGTGTGTGTGTGTGTGTGTGTGTGTGTGTGTGTGTGTGTGTGTGTGTGTGCGTGTACGCTTGACCTTGTCTTGCCTCGATCTCTTTATTATTGAATTGAGGTTGAAATATTTATTCTTAATTTTTTTCAAGTCTTTAATTTGGGTTTCATTTTAATGTAAATAAAACACACGCACAAACATACACTATATGCCAGACGTTCCCCCAGCTTGACACAACCCGACTCCCAGCTCCCTCACTTACTAACAGTGCAAGAATTTGTAGTCGCAAAACGATGGGACAGACTCATATCAAGAGCTCCACCACTCCCACTGAACTTACCCATGAAGTTCTACAAGGATTTCTCCCCAGAACTAGCTAAATTCCTCTGCTCCATTATTAATACTTCTCTCGGACGAGCAAAATGCCCAGCTGACTGGAAGACTTCAATATGTGTCACCAGTACCAAAGTCAACGAGCCAACAATCCCTAAACGAGTTGTGACCCATTGCCATTACCCCAATACCAAGCCTAATCTGCAATGGTTTTGTCATTTGACTCGGCTTACATGCCGACGCTGCAGGCGGAAATTGATTCTCAGCAATTTGACAAAATGAAAACCTCCTCCACTACCCACTGTCTTCTCAGCTTTCTTTATTTCGTCTACCGCAACTTAGAGAAACGTAAGATATTCGTTGGCATCAGTGAGAACAACTCGGATTCCGACTCCAACACCTTCCACATTGGTTCACGACCAAACATATCAAGACCATGGTTATGCACATCAACCTCTCCTCCAACCATGTCCAGCCTCCCTCCATCACATTGGCCCCCTCTCCTTCCCAGGTTGTGGACTCCACCAAGCTCCTTGGTGTCACAATAGATAACAAAATGAACTAGAAAAGAGACAACCGTCAAACATTACTACTATCATCTCCACATCCTCCATCGTCTCAAGTCCCTTGGAGTTCCCGTCTGAACTCTTCTTCCTATGATGATATATACTTCTCCTGCCTGGTCTTCTTCCTTAAATACTACACAACAATTAGAGAGATTACAGAAGAGGAAGTGTAAGATTAGTTTCTCCCTCAGTTACACCACGTATCAAGAGGCGCTTAGTATACTGACCCTCTCGACTCTCTCTCATCACCAAGACTTCATCTGCCAGTCTGTGACGAAGTTACTACACTGTCCTAGACACGGGGTCCTGCTACCACCTCCGATTCACCTTTCGCAAATTGCTGTTCGACACCACAACCAGCCCATGCGATCAAGTACTGATCGCTGTAAGAACAGCCCAATTCAAATTGTTGTAAGAATCATAAAGCATCCGTAGATAACATGCCAACCTCACTTTTGTACTATAACTGTGTTGAAATTCCTTGTTAAATGACCCTCTCCCCCTTGCGATTATATATCATATGTACAGTTGCGGAAATGTGTTTCTACACTCCCTGTGGTAACCCTTGTCTCCAAACGGCCAATCTGTGTAACCAATCACGGCCGTCGTTACACTACTACTGCCAACGTTGTCGTTTAGAGACATGGGTTACCGCAGGTGTAGGAACACATTTCCGCAACTGTGCTACATATGTCATTTGTATATTTTCAGCTTATGGTTTCTGTATTTGACAGACTTTAATTAATATTATTACCATCATCTACATGCACTGAAATTACACTTTAAACACGACACCAACAGCAGTATTCAACAATAACATTTACTTCCCGGACAATTTGGGGACTTTAGTTTTTAAATTCTTTGTGAAGTTATAATCTCGACCACCACAGTAAAGAATGTTGATTAAAGGGCGGGTGGGTGCGGTTTGAACACCATTGTTATTGTCGCTAAAACTTCAGCTTTCAGCCTAAACATTTTCTTGTGGGACATCTTTCTCCCGTCTTGGAGGGCCACACCATCAAGATCGTTAGCTTGATTTTAAAAAGTAAAAGTTTTCAGCGCCGATAAAGATAATGTGAGTCGAGGAGCAAGATAGGAGGCGGTGCAAGCAAGAGATAAACACGGGATTAAATAAAATACAGATAAAACGAAGACAAACGTAATGAGTAAAACAAACACAATTAACATTTCTTGGCTAACTCTACAGACACGTAAATTTATCTCTGCCTCTTGCTGCTGGCGCCTTTAGAGAAAAAACAAACATATTCTTCTTGTTATTTTTACACTAACAGATAATACTAATATTATATCCTCACATATTAACAGACAGATGAACATGTATTATATTTTTCATAGTTATTTATCTAATGTGGTAAACAATAAGCAAACTGTAATGTACATGATGGAATGAATTTTTGTTCTCATATTTTAGGTATAGACATTCAGAAAAAATAAGGGAAATATTTATATTTCGTAAATCAATCAACCCCTTGTGTACGAGGTCCTCTCTGGGTTGAATAAAATTGTCTGCCTTTAACTAAATAAACTATTACAGGTATTGCCCCCGCAGTGAAGGGTATATTCGTATATTGAATACAGAGTCAAAACAAATACTATTACTAAAAACTGATTACGAAGAATATAAACTATACATATGGGAGAACAATTATAATTAAGGTGTGGTCAGACAGTGGAAATAATCTAAGGACTCGTAAAGTATTCGTATCAAAGTATTAAAACGTATATACGCAATATTTTCCCAAAACAAATAAAGAGATGTGTCGAGGAAAGTGACACACACACACACAGTATAATAGTGAAGACTATTGTCTGGAAGAGGCAACAATCAGGTAATGTAGGAGAGGAAAATTAATCAAAATATTAGGGAAATAATGAAAGCGAACCATTACACAAACTCGTTAAGAAGAAACTTCTTAGTAATATTTATATCTGAGATTATTAATCATTCAGTAAAATTTAGCTTTTTGTCGTAGATATATTGATATATAGATAGATAGTTTATTGAACAAGAGTTTCAATCCATCGCTTATATTATTGCTTATCCCGTGTCTACCCTGTGGACGGTGGCGAGAACTGTTACAGTACACAAACGTCCCAGAGCCCACTGACAGAGTGGTGTACAGTAGCTATACGGTGTACAAGTTATCTACAATTCTACACTATGCAAAACAAGCATTTTTTTCACAATTCAAAGGACGACGTCTGAAATAGTGACATAAGTAGGCATACAGAGTATTATGTTCCCTATACATGAATTTTTTAATTTTTTGTATATATAATACTTAGTGGTCAAGTTGATGGACTTTTCGTGTGTTCGGTGTTACTGTATAGTATATACTGAACTGCCACATGTACTTTTAGGTCAAGACACAGCCTGGGTGTTGTGTGATCACAGTATATGTTCCACCCAGTACAGTACAATGTGATGGGCTGTGGATCTCTTGATTCTACGAGTATTTCCGAATGTCTAATGTGTTCACGGACTTGTTCTAATTTATTATGGATTAGCGCCCAACAACTTCATTTGAATCGAAAAATCACACCCCACCCCGCCCCGTGAGAGCAGATACCGAGTTGTTTATTACACTTCTCGGTCTAACAGGTGCAACCAGAGACCATAACAACAACACTTTCCGTTCTTACACAAGGAGCTTAAACTCACGACTCTTCAGTGATATTACCAATTTATCAAGAGCAGCAAAGCCAACAATCATTATGACGCTGAAAAATGTAGCGTGATAGTAGAAAAAAATATAACGCAAGCCACGAGGAAAAGATCAACACAGAATAGTACAATAAGGCGAGGGAGCGAGAGGAGTAAGAGGCGAGGGAGCGAGAGGAGTAAGAGGCGAGGGAGCGAGAGGAGTAAGAGGCGAGGGAGCGAGAGGAGTAAGAGTAGCAGATCCGCACTACCTTGACGCGTCGCCTGTAAAAAAAAAAGAATTATTGTTTTGGAAACTTGCAGCTTGTTTCAATTAGAGCATTCATGCGTTAGTGACGACGGCGGAGTGGCAAGGGTGAGGAGGGTACGGAGGCTGAGTGTTTGTAGTGGAGGTGCTGAGAGTGAAGGTGGTGAGAAGCTTGAGTGTTTATGGTGGGGTTGCTGAGTGTTTGTGGTAGAGGTGATGAGGGACTAAATATTGAGGGTGCAGAAAATGACTTATATGCCATGTGTGTGTGTGTGTGTGAGAGAGAGAGAGAGAGAGAGAGAGAGACGGGGAAGTGAAGAGAGACGGAGAAGGAAAGGGGGAGAGGGGTGGGTGGGTGGGTGTGTGTGTGTGTGTGTGTGTGTGGGTGTGTGTGGGTGTGTGTGTGGGTGTGTGTTTGTTGCTCTAATCATGCGTGCCTTTTATTCTTCAGGAAGTTTTTGCTACCATCTCTTCAACATGTTTGTCGCTGTGCTGCCCAGAAGCCAAAAATATTCACCTGTCGATTCCGTTCGTCTGTCTATCTGTCTGTCTGTCGGTATCCAGTTTCTTAATTTATATATTTTTAGCGACTTAACAGATGAACGTTACAATCTACTGTTGAAATTGAGAGTCACAGAGACAATCACTCACCTGATCTCGAGGTATTACACATCATGCTTTCGTATTAGACTCGACCTTCAAGTGAAAGCTTCTTTTCCGAGCATTTCGTGTCCTTGGACGGGTAGTATCACTTTATATGAATCACGTAAAGTTTAGGCACCACAGCTTATTTCACCTGAACATTAAGCACCCCAGCTTGTTTCACCTGAACATTAAGCACCAGATTATTTTGCCTGCAGATTATCTCCCCCAACGCTAACCTATCCAAAACTATCGTAATCTAACCTAACCCCCAAGGTTAGGGTGGCTAATCATCCGGTGCGATAAACTGGGGTGCCAGATCTTCAGGTGATCCGGTTTTGTTGTTATTTTCCATCTTATAAAAGCATCCCGCTGGTTATAATACATTTCTGTGCAATCTTTTTAACAACACGTCTCGCAAAGGCTAACAAGCGCCAATTAGAGGTCCTTCCGCGCCAATTTACGGAGCACGAGAGGTTGTTGTGTAAAGTACTACAACAGCTTGGCCCAGTCGGGACATTAACAAGACTGCCTCACCCCCTCACCCCTTCTTTGTCCCTCCCCCCTCAGCACCTCGACTCAACTTACCCTTAACTTACCTTAGTAAAACTCCAGCATCAACACTTTTCCCCACTTCCATCCCTCTCCTAACCTTTTCCCTCCACCATCCACCCCTCTCCCTCCTTTCCCAACCCTTATTCTACCTCATCTCCCTCCCTCGACTTTCCTTATCTCCCCTCCACCACTCCTCTCTTCGATCCCCAACTCCCTCCTCACCAACCACCCCTCTCCACCCTCAGACTCTCAGCACCCCTCCTCAACTTACTTCTCATACAACGACAGTAAAAGACTGACCCCAGGACGTCAGAACGTATGACTGACCTCCAATCTAAATATCGGAACTGAATTTGAAAATGAAACAATTTACTAAGCCAGAAAAATACACAGAATGAGGAAGAACATCAATACTGACATGGTAGAAGAACCTTGGAGCTCTCTTGAAGACACATAGTGAATATTGTATATTTATTTCATGAGAATTATTTAGTAACTTAGAAGATCATCTGGGTTACAACATTTTACGTCAATAAAATAAATACATATTGCTGCCACATTTTCACACTTTTTATTTATATTATGTGTTCCCATTTCTTATATATTTAATTTATTATTGTGTTAATTTTAGTTTAGTATCGGGACGACCTCTTGATGGAAAAAAAAAGGTATAACAGAAAATACGCGTGTATGAAACACCCCTTACAGGCATCTTTTCATAGGTAATGCTTCACATATGTAACAGCAATATATAAACATACCATAATAGTATATAATAAAAACCACTACATCTTACATTTCTTCATTTATTATAATTAAAGCGCATCCCTAAGCATATCCGAAAACGTCACAATCTTGATCTCTAAATTGCTGACGTCTGTTTACACGGCTAGCCCAAGCTCTAAAGAACTCGACTCTAACACACCACCTGTGCTAAGCTCTGATCAGAAGGCTCCCTTCAAAAATCTTCCTTGTAAAGTAAGTGTGTCATACTGTGTGTGTTATAAAAGAAAAACACCCAGTTGTGTTTCTGATAATACCTGTCACTCAAAATGTTTTACCAGAACAGTAAAAGCCAAGGGATAACACCCAACATTATTCTTATCAAGAAACAAAGGTAAGAACTCAGCCTAACCTGAAATAAATAACTAGAACACAGGAACAAGTGGTGGTTCACTAGCTATGGCTGAACCATGGTGGTTCACAGGCAGGGATCGACTAACAATCAGCCAAGGTTTCATTTCTTGTTTTTTTTATGGGTGATCGTTAGAGTCTTCCGAACCATAAACCTGTGAAGTCTCCCCCCCAAAAAAAAAATTATTTACAATCTATTGGAAGAAAATTTATACAGGGAAGACAATGATAATAATTTTTATACAAGTCTTCCCTCAAACCAATCCCTTATATCATTTTAACCCTGGACGAAATAATTCAGGCAATGACACTGAGGATGTTGGTGACGCTGCTGCACTACCTGTGTTTGTACTGCAGTGTATAGAAGAGTGCCGACTCATCCAGTGTGGTAATATTGTGTTGACCATTTATGAGGTGTAGTAGTAGCGTCTCTCTGTTCATCAGGTGAAGCATTATAAAATCACCATTTGAGGTCAAAAGTAAATTCCTTCAGTAGTGACTTAATTAAAAAACGGAGCATCACGTGTAAACTTACTGTGTTTGTCACCATTAACTCATAAGTTTATATTCGCTGCCTTGAGACAGTCATGACTTTTGGACTTAAAAAATTATGATTGATAAAAAAGATGGGCATTGTTTGTGATACAACGCATTCACGTTAATTCTTTCCTTGGTTCGTGTTTATCGTCGCCAAAATGTGTGGGAGAGTTGAAACGCACGCAAGCAAGCACACTCACCCATTCACTCTCACAATTAGTCAGTCAAGTCACGTGCACTCAATCACTGACTCACTCCTCGCAAAGACGTGAACAGCACCACCAAACCAAGCTACATTCTAATCAGGCAGGATCTACTACACTTGATTTCCAATTACCAGGTATATTCACTGATGCTAATTAACAAGAATACAATCTTCAACCTTTACCCAGCAACAACACCCACCTCCTCCCCCTCCTCCTCCTCCTCCTCCTCTACCTCTACCTCCTCCTCCTCCTCCACATTCTCCTCCTCATCCTCCTTCAACAACATTCACCTCATCTTCCTCCATCCTCATCCTTCACCATCCTCAGAGACTCCACTGAAAGCCAACATTTAACTATTTTCACTCAGGTACACAAAAACCACCGTTCGAACCTCTCCCCCCTCATCATACGCAGTGTTGACCCAAACAATTTTTCACGCCGTGCCTAAAATAAGAACAATGGACAAGGAAACCAAGTCGAAAGGCAAACACTATTACGCAATTAGCCAAATCATAATGTGGACGGTGTGTTTGGTGTGCTATTCTCTGCCCTGGGATGTTGCGGTAGTAATTACAGGTGACTTCATATTTTCATCCTTTCCTGATTATGTAAATTGCGGAAAGGTAAAATAGAGCTGAAGTTATGTGTGTTATTATCGTTTTTCTTTATTATTTTAATTAACTGTATTATTACTATTATTATTATTAGCAATTTAATATCTACCATTTGGGAAGAAAATTTGCATTGCTATATTTATTACATATTTATTCATTCACACGAAACCAACCCATACATAAATAACCTTAGAAACGGTTCGGACAATATACAACAAAAACTCTCGTCGACCTCCTTCCCAGAGCCTCGATCACGTCTACTTTATTGTCGCCTTTAGGACCCGCGAGAGAGGGGTGGGGGACCTGACTTGACATTCCCATCGTAATTCTATGTCTTCCCCTCTCACCCCATTACCACCTTCCTCCACTCCACTATTCCAACCCTCATGTCTCCCCCTCTTTACACTCTATGCTCTAATGTAATTTGCCTTTCCTTCGCATCATCACACCACTGTCTAAACACACCATATATATATATATATATATATATATATATATATATATATATATATATATATATATATATATATATATATATATATATATATATATATATATATTTTCCTTACATTGTTTACCGTCTCCTATACCACAGCTCTTCCTTCATCACACCTTCTCCTTGCATTTTTCTTTTCCTTACACCTCCCTCCCCTACATTCCACATCCCTCCCTAACACACAACCTCCCTCCCCTTACACACCACCTTCCCCTGCATTGCATCTCCCCGACACCATACCTCCCATTACACAGCCATTTTTCCCAAACCCCCAGCTTCCCCTTAACCCAATTACCCCAAACTCCCCCTTCACTCTAATAACCCATTCTCCCTATACCCCTCCTCCCATTAACCCCCTCCCTACACATCCTTAACACAGCATTTTCCCTTTCCCAGGCAGAACATGGCCGACAGACTCAACAATTTGGACTGTGAATATCAACAAAGATCGTGTCAATTTGATACATCGTCACACACCCTCATCGTCGCCACCCTCATCGTCGCCACCCTCATCGCCACACCCCCATCGTCGCCACCCTCATCGCCACACACCCCCATCGTCGCCACCCTCATCGTCACACACCCTCATCGTTACACACCCTCATCGGCGAACACCCTCGTCATCAAACACCCTCATCGTCGCCACCCTCATCGCCACACCCCATCGTCGCCACCTCATCGCCACACCCCCCCATCGTCGCTTCACCCTCATCGTCGCCACCCTCATCGCCACACACCCCCATCGTTACACACCCTCATCGGCGAACACCCTCGTCATCAAACACCCTCATCGTCGCCACCTGTTACCCCTCACCCCCATCCCTCACCTGTCACCCCTCACTCACCATCCCTTATCTCTCACCCCTTAGTTGTCACCCCTCACCCCCGTCCCTCTTCTCTCACCTCTCACCCAGCATCCCTCACCTGTCACCCCTCACCTGCCACCCCTCACGTCAAGGACCAACGGTAGTCCCACCAGAGATCCCAAATCCGCGGGAAAATCTCACCCCTGCACCTGGTACTGAACAAAACAAACTTTACCAAGAAACAATGTAAGAATCAACAAAACATCATGAATCACCTGTGACCGATGACGTCATTCAAGTATTTCAGGAGCGTGTATAATCGTCAACATTATCACGATTAACGTCACCGTCGCCACAGCCGTCCCAGAACCATTGCGGCTAAATTTAACAACTGTTCTCTAAAATTAGTTCGTGCAACCCAATAAGCGCGGCCAATAAAATAAAATAAATTCTCACTGAAATTTTAAATAACAGCATTGTTTTGGTAATCAACAGACGTGTAAATATGTAAACTATGTTTCATTGTTTCGGAAGCCAGCAAATATAATCGCAGGTGAATCGTAACATCAAAGTGAATGTTGCACTGGGTACGGGTGTATACATGCGGGCTGCTTTCACCCGATGTGTGGGTGTGTGTGTGTGTGTGTGTGTTCGTGTTTATTTACTGAACAGTCATTGCAAAAGGTACCTTTACGATTTTGTATGAGCCATTATGACAACCCTACCGAGGCAACAGGAGTCGCAGTGTCCATTTTAAAATTCATGAGAGCCCTTTGTACAGATACCTTTAGGAATAAATGTACGTACGTGCATGCTTGCATTTAAACCCTCACGGGGTAAAAAAAAAACATTGACTAGTGAGAAGAAAAAAAAACAAGTGTGTATGTAAAGAGCTTCACACGAGCACCAACACAAGATCAATCACCCCGTACCTGTTGGTGGACATTACGACGCCATTTAATGGAACCGAACATAAAAACATGTAAATAAATAAATAAAATATAAAACATCTGATCAAATAAACACAAATTCAAACAAAGTATTTTTATAAACGCATTGGAGATAAATATGATAAGTATTTTCCACGCCTGACTTGTCCAAAAGGTAATCTGTCCAATGTATAATTTCAGGTATCATCCCTCAACACGCGATTAGTTTGTTTTGAAGTTTAATTCTAATTACCGGTGGAAAAAATACACACAAACTAATGATATAAAATGTAGTGGACTTTATTTGGCTTGCAGAAAGGGGATAAATAAGTAAGATAACGTATAGATTCACTTAAAAAGACTAAAAACTTATAATTTCACTAACAACAAAGAACATTAACTATGAATTCCCTTAAAACAAAGAACTTATAAAAATACAAATAACTTATGGCTTCACTTATAAAAGAATGATTTTTTACGGGGATTAGCCCACCCACGCACAGGTCACCGACTCACATCGGGGCCTGGTAGGCGAAAAAACTGGAACCAAAAATAAAAAAATGGAAAACTAAAACAAATAAAGAGCGAGAAACGATATATATGGTGCGTTGTCAAGGTAAGAGAAACAATTTAAACGCTGCAATTGTGTGTAAATGAGGCAAAAAGTCAGTCAGTTCAGCAACCTAGAACTTGGTCACAATTTTTGTAATGCCATAACGCAGCAGGGTCTACCATTTAACAACAAAAAATGCTTCCAATATATTTCCAGGTGGTAATACCTCCCTGCCTACTACCCACTACTATCACATGTACGAGGAACATTCCCGGTCTCGTTGTCAAAGTAAATTCATCTTGTGTGACAGAGGCGGAGGTGTGAGGCAGGTAGGAGGGTCCCCATAGTGTGGAAGAGCGGATCATGGCACAACCTGTTCGGATTAAGGACACCTGTGTGTCAGCTGTGAATTATCCGGGCAGCAGGGCGTGATACATATATCCAATTTATTGCATCGTTAATAACTTTTGGTATAAATTGGACACATATTACATTCTCATAAGGCACCAGACACAGTTGCCTGTTCTCCCAGCATGGTGCTCCACTACCCCACCCTCTCCATCCCCAGACGATGCTCACCCCCGCCTCCCGCTCCCTGCGGTTGAAAATATCCTCCCTGTGTGAACTTTACCCTACGAACTACCCCATAATGTTGTGAACCCTAGATAACTGTCAACTGGTCTTTATAACAGGTGTTGTTATAAAGACCTAACAACAGTACAATACCAGACACCTGCACAAACACTTTAAAATAATAAGAAAGAAAACACAAGTATCCACAGCTGGTGTTAGATATATTATTCGTACGAGATATAATATATTTGGCAGCCACAACAACACAGGAAACAACCTTGACAAAACCTGTTTATTTACTTATTAGAAGAGAATTTATATCACCAAACAACGGTGTCTGTCATGGCTTTCGGCACAAGTTACTTCCATATCAAACATTTCATACCCTCGAAACTTGTACAGTCGGGGTCAAAAGGCTTGAACACTTGACCGTATTTGGCATGTAAGTACACCAAAGATCTTTGGTATTAAGGAGAGTTTTATCCCATTTTGTGGTTCAGGCATAATATGTGATGACAAGTAGTGTTATTAATATATCCCGATCATATATGTATAACTCAGAAGTAGATGCCGGATATTGCTAAGTGTTCAAGACTTTTGACCCCGACTGTACATTAGCTGAAAAAAATATTCTGGCAATTGAATGGTAGGAATTTCTTTTCTGTATGATAATTAACGAAGAGTTAGCAGAGAGAGTTTACGAGGTGTAAACACAGAAGGAAGACTGGCCATTGATGTGGTGGTGACAGACGATAAATAATGATCATCTTACACTCTCGAGTTTCTCCCAACACCACACAGTAAATAGGTCGTAACACAGGGAAAGCATACAAGGCAGCGTAGGTGTGGGTGGTCAGGTAAACATGTCGTGTTAGGTGAGGAATGACACACACACACACACTGTCATCACAAGGTTGGTCACACTATGTGGCAGGGCTGGTCCCCTGGGTACCACCGATACCACAATCAAGTGCCACCAGTAAGACCCAGGTACTTGTTGATTGTTTGACAACCAAAATAGACCGGTTATATGGTTGAGTGACAGCCCGACTACTCGACATGTGTGGATGTTTGTCCTCAACTCACATCAATGTCTCCATATCACAAGTCATAGCGTGTCCTGCGAAACACGAGTACCACTGTATTAGTGTCTTGGCCTGTCCTCCCCTGGGGTGTAATAAATTAAATAATAATAATAACATTTTTGGATGACTATCTACCAAGAGAACGAGGCTTTTATAGATGAATGGCAACCAAGAGACACTAGCATTTATGGGTGAGTGGCACCTAAGGCGCTGGCACTTGGGGAATGCTTCCATGTATATGAAATTCAGGCAGAGCAGCTTCAGCAGAGAGGCCCCGACCTGCAACTGCAGTTTAGTGTCAACCTGCAACGACAGATTGTGTCCTGGTGATATTACTGGGCGTCAGGTGGTAATGCTACGCACTTGAATCGTACATAACTTCTACTCGCTAGTGTATAATGTAAAGTAGGATTTTTACTTGATCATGCATGCACGCATCCCACACACACACTTTTAATCAAGTGAAACTTGTTCATACTAACATGAGCACTGCAAGAATCCGCTGAACATTTTTCTATTACTATTACCGTTGTACTGTATATACGGTAACCCCCTTAACACATCACCCACTCCAAACCTTATATAAGACGGAGTATTTAGACGATCATAACTGAAACTAAAATATATTTCACTTGCATATTATTAACAGGATCTCCACTTATTTCCATCCTAAATTTACCTCAGGGAATATTCGTATACAAGTGTGTGTACCTTGGGGAAATATCAAGCGTGTAGAACCAATAACCTGTTCCCTCTTTCTTTAAGGCGCCAATAAATATTTCCTCGAAGTAATTGCCGGAAACTCTCCAGTACCATTTGTAATAAGTGTACCGCAGTGGTGTTTATGGGGAGGATACACAACCTCGATAACTCTGAGGCAAGAACTACTGTATACTTATCTGGACCCCTGGTAACACACGCCGCCTGCCTCTACTCACCTGAAAAGATAAAAAAAAATATTAATATTGATATAACATGGATATGACCAGCTAACAAAAAATTAATTGTTGACACATATATGTTTTTACAAGGAAAATATCAGTATTAACTTCAATTATTTCGATGAAAAAAAAAGAAGAAAAAACACAGTTCAGTTTAAATGGTGCAAATATATTTTTTAATATCTGTCTCCTCATTTAAGTAACTCCTTCACTAACCAGTCTTTAATCCACTACCTGCTTCACTTTAATACAATCCACAATGCAGTTTTTGAGATGCATTGTTCTCACTCACACACACACACACACTATATCAAACGTCATCGACCTTGTGTAGCCAGTTGACCTTTAATTTACCTTTAACAAAATTTAAGGAATTTACCCTTGGCTAACATCCATCCCACTTGCCAAGATTCATCAATATCAGTTTCCCCGTTTCCGAGATACTGTGATCAACGACAGACATACAGTTAACCTTTCACTTCTTTTCTACTTTATGAAATCAATTATATTTGGCCGACACTCAAGACTACCTGCAGAATTTCATGAAAACTGCTCCATTTGTTTTCGTACATATGTTTGCCAAAGACCTTGACACATTCAGGAGTCATCCAGCTCTAATATATATAATAATAATATTCACCAAAATTAATTTCTTCTCGAATTGGCCAATAACAACACAGCTAAGACTCATAAATCTGAGTTCAGTCTTTCTCACACCTGCAGCGTTGGACAAACACTCTCTCAACTTGATCTACAACCCAGTGTCTCCTAAATCAAATCACTTATATAGTGTAGTCTATACATTAATGTGGATGGGTAGTATGTAGGAAGAGAACAGCGAAAAGACATCAGACATTTAAAAAAAAAAATAACAGCGCATAGTGAGGTCAGAGAAGTATCACTGCCAAGTATAATCACAGAGGCCACCCATTGCCAAAGGCTAAGTTATTTGACACAAACCAGTTAAATTGGTGACTGCAATATGACAGAAAAATTGTTCTGAGGCAAGGAGTTCCAGAGTGCTAGTCCAGACTGTGAGTGGGTTTTAGTTGATAGACGTCCAGTTGAATAGAGTTTCAACAGATAAATCCTAAGACCTCCCAGATGCCTTCGTGGTGGTGGCGACCTTACTGAGATTTTCCTGCTTATGTGTAATGAGTGAAATTTCCTGAAAAGATAACCATTATTGGTGGTTTTGATGACTTTTTCTGTACCGTATTGAGAGAGCGAAGTGACCCAACACGGAACACAGCTCACAGATGACGAACGGAATAAGGAGAGATTTAACAACAAGAACGATTTTTTTTGAGAGAAAAAGATTGAAGAATAAAGTGAGGCGAGGACAGATAACTAAAAAAAAAAAACAAGAACAAGAGAAAGTACAGAACTGAATAAACAGGGAAGAAATATACCTACAGAGAACGAGGATGAAAACAGAGTAAGAGTCACTTGGGCGGTGAGCGATGTTGTCCATAAACTAGGAAAGCTTACAGGGGGAGCGTGTTGGGAGGGGCTGGTAGGTCATGGATAATCTGACTTATTAAATGTAAATAAACTGGGGATTTTCAAAGGGCGCTAAACACCATCCAAACATAAAGAGAGACACGCTACAGATAGGACGGCAGAGGACCGGAGGATCAAGATAGGAGAGAAACGATTGGAAGGGTAGAGAGAGAAAGGCAGGAACAGCAAGCCTTGAAGGACAGACTATACGTACTTCTATGCTTGACCCTGGAGGACAAGTTTTAGGAGTGAATGATAAATGAACATCCCGGATTAGTCTTGGATATGTAAAAGGTAACACTCGAGAGAGAGAGAGAGAGCAACAAAAGCTCGCTTACCGGAAACCGACAGATGAATTACAAGCCAGCATAAAAGAACTAGGATGAACGAGACTTAAGTCATTGGCTACGTTAAAATAACACCTGAAAAAAATACCCCTCTCACGCGCGAAAAACAAAAACATCTCCAAGTCAGGTCAGAAAAGGAGGCATAAGGGCGGACTAAACATAGCAAAAATTATTCCAAATTTATCATAGATGAAAATACAAAGAGTAAGAGGTAATTTTAAGAGAAGAGAGAGAGATAACGTTAAATCTTATCAGAGAAAGACCAGGAACCTGTGAATTATCGTAGATGAACTGGTAAATAGCGAAATGTAAAGGAGATAAGAGATAAATAGAGCGTTAAATATCATCAAAGGAAGATCGAGAACCTCCCTACAGATAAGGCGATCCCGGCCCACCTCTCCCTTAACATTATCTAATAACCTCACCCCTCTAAGCTGGCGGCCACGTCCAGCTAGCGACTAACGAGGGCGCCCAGAATTCCTCGCGGGGTCCTGTTTCAGCAATCAACCTAAGCCAAGCATTCCTCTCCGGCGCCTCCTGGCAAAGTTAGTTTTAATTTGTTTATCACGTTATTTCTCGACGAAGAAGCACGCCTAACGAGCTTACCTCACTACTTTTTCCCCTCCCTTTTGGTGGGGACGTGATAGAGGGGGACGGGGGGGGGGATGCAATTATCCGTGTGTGTGTGTGTGTGTGTGTGTGGGTGTGGTGTGTGTGGGCGTGTGTGTGTGTGGGTGTGGGTGTTTTAGGGAGCATGGTGTAAAAACATCGTCTCAATCTCCCATAAAGGTCCACCCTTGAGTCTTACACAAGTCACCACAATCAAGAAAAACCCGTAATATGTATACTCCTCCAAGACAAACAACTCCCTTTTTAAATAAATAAAAGCCTCAACATAAAGAAAGAAAAACGTTTAGAGGATTAACCAAAGAAAAACACAATTCTTAGCAAAACAACAAATTTGAGTAAATGTTTGAAGTCCAGTACGTGACCCAGCATTAATCCGTCGTCTAACTTAATGGACCGGATAGTAATATAACTTTAAATGAGCAATATATATAGATGAGAGAGAGAGAGAGAGAGAGAGAGAGAGAGAGAGAGAGACCCCCGAGATAAACGGATATTTAGAAGGTCTTAGCCCGGCTCACACTCCCTCTACCGCCCTCTTGCCTGTGTGACTTAGTACAGTCCTCCGGGTGATCACTTCATCCCAGGATTTATCACCGTTGATCCTGGGGTTACTTCCCTACTGACTTTCACTCTCACTGACCTCTTTATACTGATCTATCATCATCATAACGTGAGATTAAGAATAATTTTATTTTCACTTTTGTATTCTGTATAACTTATCATACTGTTCAACCATCTTGGCAATAACTAAGATGATTTAAGGTGAATAAAGTCACCCGGTGTTTTAAATGGTAGAATATTTAATTTTTCCTCACAGGTAAAAATAATTCTCAGGTATACTTTAGTTACAGGTTAATTGATCTCAGTTCTCTAATTGACTCCAATTTAACTATTCGGACTGGGTTCCATTATGATTAAGGGGCCCATTAGGTCTACAATATGTTCCAGTTCTGACGGTTAGGTTAGGTTACAAGGTCTAATGAGGCCCAATCCTAGTTATTTAGTTGGGTAAGATTACGTTAAGAAAATATTTGGACAGCCCCAGTCCTAATGGTATCTTAGGATTGGGACCAAATTGGACGTCAGGCTAATCTTAATGGTCCGATTAATTTACGAACTAATAGGACTGGCACACATCTCTGCCCAATCACTCCATGTACTCCGGATATTATTATATAATAAAACAAAAAAATTCAACTTTTTTATTTACTTTCTCTCGGTATGTAATACACAATACCATTAAATTAAATCTTTTCTGTAGTCTTACGGCAACACTAATGCTCTCTTAATTTACCGACCATTAGCTTCCATTTAGAACATCGAGGTTTTTAATTTCGATTACTAAACACTGATTTAGTGGCCAAAATAATCTCAAACTTACAAAGGAGAAAATACACAAATAACTGCACAATGATAATGGCACTCAACTTGGTTTTGGAATCCTCTTGATCAAATGCAGGGGACTAATGTTTTTCTATTTAGGATGTTTATATATATTTTTCACGGAGGACTTAAAAGTGATCATGAATAACCAGGCTATGTTGAATTATTTTCGAATCATAATTATGACTGTGTCCACTTGTGTCCCCCAAGGCACTAAGATGGGACCGCACGGCTTCCTCCTCCTCATGAATGATGCCCTGAAAGATACGCCCACTCGCTGGAAATATGTCAACGACTCCACCTTTGGCATCATTATGAACAATTATTTCTCTCCTGACCTTAGTGCCCTATAGAATATTCTGAACAACCTTCACGACTGGTCCATACAAAGTCCGTGGTCATGCACATCAACCTCTCCTCCGACCATCTCCCTCCACGTTGTGTATTCAACCAAGCTACTCGGCGCCACTATAGATAAACTAAACTAGGAAATACACGTCAGTACAACCGTCAAATCTTCTAGCTATCGTCTTCACATCCCCCGTCGTTTCAAGCACCTTGGAGTACCTGCGTCTGAGCGCATGAATGTTAACACTACATTCATTCTTTTTAAACTAGAGAGAGTACAAGAGAGGCGCTCAGTATACTGGCCCTCTCAACCCTCGTGACCTCATTTGTCAGTTTGGAAAAAACTACTACACCATCCTCGACACCGTCATCTGCTGCCACCTGAGATCACCCGTCAGCATTTTGCTATTCGGCACCACAACCGCATCCAGTCCATAAGACCACGTATTGATCGCTGTAAGAACACCTCCAGTACAA
>NW_024752512.1:0-13872 GCF_018991925.1 Homarus americanus
TCAATTGTGCTTCAGTTTCGGTTACATTATTCTTTACTCAGGTACACCTCTGACACTCCCAGGTACCTACCTCTGACACTCCCAGGTACACCTCTGACCTCCCAGGTATTACTCTGACACTCCCAGGTGCCTCTGACACTCCCAGGTACACCTCGACACTCCCAGTTACACCTCCGACACTCCCAGTTACACCCTGACACTCCAGGTACACCTGACACTCCCAGGTACACCTCCGATATTCCAGGTACACCTCTGACACTTCCAGATACACCTCTGACACTCCCAGGTACACAATCACACTCCCAAGTACAACTCTGACACTCCCAGGTACACCACTGACACTACCAGGTACACCTCTGACCTCCCCAGGTACACCTCTGACACCTCCCAGGTACCTCCTCTGACACTCCCAGGTACCACTGACCGCTTGGTGTACTCTGACAACCCCAGGTACACCGCTGACACTCCCAGGTACACCAGCTGACACTGCAAGATACCTCTGACATTCCATGTACACCTCAGACTTACTAGAGTGCACCTCAGACACTCCCAGGAACACCTCAGACACTCCCAGGTACCTCTGACACTCCCAGGTACACCTCCTGACACTCCCAGGTACTCCTTTGACGCTCCCAGGTACTCCCGACACTCCCAGGAACACCTCTAACACTCTGAGGTACACACCTCCAGACACTGACAGGTACACCTCAAACACTGCCAGGTCACACCTCAGACACTCCCAGGTACAGCTCAGACACTCCCAGGTACACCTCCAGACCTCCCAGGTACACCTCAGGCACTCCCAGGTACACCTCTGACACTTCCAGGTACACCCCTGACACTTCCAGGTACACCACCCTGACACTTCCAGGTACACTCCCTGACACTCCCAAGTACATCACAGACACTCAGGTACACCATGACACTCCCTGGTACACCTCTGACACTCCCAGGTACACCAATGACACTCCAGGTACACCTCTGACACTTCCAGGTACACCTCCTGACACTCTCAGTAACACCTCTGACCTCCCAGGTACACCTCTGACACTCCCAGGTACACCTCGACACTTCCAGTACACCCCTGACACTTCCAGGTACACCTACCCTTCCAGGTACACCAATGATACTCCCAGGTACAACCTGACACTCCCAGGTACACCGCTGACACTGCCAGGTACACCTCAAACACTGCCAGGTACACCTCCAGACACTCCCAGGTAGCTCAGACACTCCCAGTAACACCTCAGACACTTCCAGGTGCACCTGTGACACTCCCAGTGCACCTCTGACACTCCAGGCACACATCTGACACTAGCAGGTACCTCCAGCTCCAGTACCTCTGACACTCCCAGGTACACTTCTCACACACCCAGGTACACGTTTGACACTCCTAGGTACACCTCTCATGCTCCCAGGTACACCTCTGACACTTCAGATACACCTCCCATGCTCCCAAGTACACCTCCGATACTCCCAATTACACCTCAGACACTCCCTGGTTCACCTCTGACCTCCTGGTTCACCTCTGCCTCCCTGGTACACCTATGACACTCCCAGGTACACCTCTTACATTCCCTGGTTTCCCTCCCAGGTACACCTCAGACACTCCCAGGTACACCTCTGACACTCCCAGGTACTCTCCTGACACTCCCAGGTAAACCTCCTGATACTCCCAGGTACCTCTGACACTCCCAGTTACACCTCCGACACTCCCAGTTACACCACTGACACTCCCAGGTACACCACTGACACTCCCAGGTACCTCTAATACTCCCAGGTACACCTCTGACACTTCCAGATACACCTCGGCACTCCCAGGTACACCAATCACACTCCCAAGTGCAACTCTGACACTCCCAGGTGCACCACCCAACACCAGGTACCCTCTGCTGGGTACTCCTTTTACGCTGCCAGGTACTCCTCCGACACTCCCAGGAACACCTCTGACACTCCCAGGTACCTCCTGACACTCCCAGGTACACCGCTTAAAACTCCCAGGTACTCTGACACTCCCAGGTACACCACCTGACACTGCCAGGTACACCTCAGACACTGCCAGGTACACTTCGGACACTCCCAGGTACAGCTCAGACACCCCCAGTTACACCTCTCTACTCCCAGGTGCACCTGTGACACTCCCAAGTGCACCTCTGACACTCCCAGGACACCAATCACACTCCCAAGTACAACTCCTGACACTCCCAGGTACACCACTCACACTGCCAGATACCTATGACACTCCAGGTACACCCCTGACACTCCCAGTTACACCCCTGACACTCCCAGTTACACCTCTGACAATCCCAGGTACCTCAGGCACTCCCAGGTACACCTCTGACACTTCCAGGTACACCCCTGACACTTCAGGTACACCCCTGATACTTCCAGGTACACCTCTGACACTCCCAGGTACACCCCTGACACTTCCAGGTACACCCCTGACACTTCCAGGTACACCCCTGACACTCCCAGGTACACCAGACACTCCCAGGAACACCTGACACTCCCTTGCCTCTGACACTCCCAGGTACACCAATGACACATTCAGGTACACCTCTGACACTCTCAGGAACACCTCTGACACTCCCAGGTACACCTCCCCAACCTCCCAGGTACACCTCTGACACTTCCAGGTACACCAACACTCCCAGGTACACCTCTGACACTCCCTTGTACCTCCGACCTCCCAGGTAAACCAATGACACACTCAGGTACCTCTGACACTCCCAGGTACACCTCTGACACTCCCAGGTGACTACTCTGACACTCCCAGGTACGCCTCCGACACTCCCAGGTACACCTCTGACACTCCCAGTTACACCTCCGACACTCCCAGTTACCCCTGACACTCCCAGGTACTGACACTCCCAGGTATACCTCCGATATTCCCAGGAACACCTCGACCTTCCGATACACCTCTGACACTCCAAGTACAACTCTGACACTCCCAGGTACACCACTGACACTACCAGGTACCTCTGACACTCCCAGGTACACCTCCACAGCCTCCCAGGTACACCTCTGACACTCCCAGGTACACCTCTGATGCCCAGGTACACCTCTGACACTCCCAGGTACACCCTGACACTCCCAGGTACACCCTGACACTGCAAGATACACCTCTGACATTCCATGTACACCTCAGACACTTCCAGGTACACCTCAGACACTCCAGGAACACCTCAGACACTCCCAGGTACACCTCTCACCTCCCAGTGCACCTCCTGACACTCCCAGGTACTCTTTGACGCTCCCAGGTACTCCTCCGACACTCCCAGAACACCTCTGACACTCCCAGGTACACCTCTCTGACACTCCCAGTTACACCTCCGACCTCCCAGTTACACCCCTGACACTCCCAGGTACACCTCTGACACTTCCAGATACACCTCTGAACTCCCAGGTACACCTCTGATACTCCCAGGTACACCTCTGACACTTGATACACCTCCTGACACTCCCAGGTACACCTCTGACACTTCCAGGTACACCAATGACACTCCCAGGTACACCTCTGACACTCCCTTGTACACCTCTGACACTCCCAGGTAAACCAATGACACACTCAGGTACACATCTGACACTCCCAGGTACCTCTGACCTCCCAGGTATTACTCTGACACTCCCAGGTACGCCTCCGACACTCCCAGGTACACCTCGACACTCCCAGTTACACCTCCGACACTCCCAGTTACACCCTGACACTCCCAGGTACACCCGTGACACTCCCAGGTATACCTCCGATATTCCCAGGTACACCTCAGACACTTCCAAATACCTCTGACACTCCCAGGTACAATTACACTCCCAAGTACAACTCTGACACTCCCAGGTACACCACTGACACTACCAGGTACACCTCTGACACTCCCAAGTACACCTCTGACACTCCCAGGTACACCTCTGACACTTCGGTACACCTCTGATACCTTGGGTATACCTCTGACACTCCCAGGTACTCCCTGACACTCCCAGGTACACCGCTGACACTGCAGATACACCTCTGACATTCCATGTACACCTCAGACACTTCAGGTACCTCAGACACTCCCAGGAACACCTCAGACACTCCCAGGTACACCTCTGACACTCCCAGGTACACCTCTGACACTCCCAGGTACTCCCTTGACGCTCCAGGTACTCCTCCACACTCCCAGGAACACCTCTGCACTCCAGGTACACCTCTGACAGTCCCAGGTACACCTCAGACACTGCCAGGTACACCTCAGACACTGCCAGGCCTGACACTACCAGGTACACCTCAGACACTCCCAGGTACAGCTCAGACACTCCCAGGTACACCTCAGACACTCCCAGGTACACCTCAGGCACTCCAGGTACATCTCTGACACTTCCAGGTACCCCTGACCACCAGGTACACCCTACACTTCCAGGTACACCTCTGACACTCCAGGTACACCAATGACACTCAAGTACACCACACGACACTCCTGGTACACCTCTGCACTCCCAGGTACACAATGACACTCCCGTTTCAGGACACCTCTGACCTCCCAGGTACCTCTGACACTCCCAGGTACCTCTGACACTCTCGAACACCCTGACACTCCCAGGTACCTCTGCTCCCAGGTACACCTCTGACACTTCCAGTACACCCCTGACACTTCCAGGTACACCCTGACACTTCCAGGTACACCAATGATACTTCCAGGTACAACCTGACACTCCCCAGGTACCGCTGACACTGCCAGGTACACCTCAGACACTGCCAGGTACACCTCAGACACTCCCAGGTAGCTCAGACACTCCAGTAACACCTCAGACACTCCCAGGTGCACCTGTGACACTCCCAAGTGCACCTCTGACACTCCAGGCACACATCTGACACTCCCAGGTACACCTCAGACCTCCAGGTCACCTCGACACTCCAGGTTCCCGTACACCATCTGGCACTCCCAGGTACACCACTGACACTGCCAGATACACCTGATGACACTCCAGGTACACCCCTGACACTCCCAGTTACACCTCTGACAATCCCAGGTACACCTCAGGCACTTCCAGGTACACCTCTGACACTTCCAGATACACCTCTGACAGTCCCAGGTACACCAATCACACTCCCAAGTACAACTTTGACACTCCCAGGTACACCACTGACACTACCAGGCACCTCTTACTCCTGGTTCTCCCCTGACACTCCCAGGTACACCTCTTACCTCCCAGGTACACCCCTGACACTTCCAGGTACACTAATGATACTCCCCAGGGCCTGACTCCGTGCACCGCCCCCAGGCACTGCCAGGTGCCACCTCAGACACTGCCAGGTACACCTCAGACACTCCCAGGTACCTCAGACACTCCCAGGAACACCTCAGACACTCCCAGGTACACCTCTGACACTACCAGGTACACCTCCTGACCTCCCAGGTACTTGTTTGACGCTCCCATGTGCTCCTCCGACACTCCCAGCAACCTCTGGCCTCCCAGGTACACTTCTCCACACACCCAGGTACCTCCCGTCTCCCATTACACCTCAGACACTCCCTGGTTCACCTTTGACACTCCCTGGTTCACCTCTGACACTCCCTGGTACACCTCCGACACCGGTACACCTCCACACTCCCTGGTTCTCCCTGACACTCGGCACACCTCAGACACCAGGTACACCTCTGACACTCCCAGGTACTACTCTGACACTCCCAGGTACACCTCTGACACTCCCAGGTACACCTCTGACACTTCCAGATACACCTCTGACACTCCCAGGTACACCAATCACACTCCCAAGTGCAACGACACCCCAGGTACACCACTGACACTACCAGGTACCCCTCTGACACTCCCAGGTACTCCTTGACGCTGCCAGGTACTCCTCCGACACTCCCAGGAACACCTCTGACACTCCCAGAACCTCTGACACTCCCAGGTACACCGCTGACACACTCCCAGGTACACCCTGACACTCCCAGGTACACGCTGACACTGCCAGGTACACCTCAGACACTGCTAGGTACACTTCAGACACCCAGGTACAGCTCAGACACTCCCAGTTACACCTCTATAACTCCCAGGCACCTGTGACACTCCCAAGTGCCTGACACACTCCCAGGTACACCAATCACACTCCCAGTACAACTCTGACACTCCCAGGTACACCACTGACACTGCCAGATACACCCATGACACTCCAGGTACACCCCTGACACTCCCAGTTACACCCCTGACACTACCAGTTACACATCCCAGGTACACCTCAGGCACTCCCAGGCCACACACTCCCCTGACACTTCAGGTACACCCCTGACACTTCCGTTACACTCCTGACACTTGGTACACCTCTGACACTTCCAGATACACCTCCCCAGCACTCCCAGGCCACACCAATCACCTCCCAAGTACAACTCCTTGACACTCCCAGGTACACCACTGACACACTACCAGGTACACCTCTTACACTCCTGGTTCTCCTGACACTCCCAGGTACCTCAGGCACTCCCGTGCCCCCTCTGCTGCTTCCAGTATTCTCTCCCAGGCCACGCCTCTGACACTCCCAGGTACACCTCCCCAACCTCCCAGTTACACCTCTCCGCTTGCTCCAGTTACACCCTGACACTCCCAGGCTGTGCTCCCAGGTACACCTCTGATGGTGCACCTCTGACACTTCCAGATACCTCCTGACTTGCTCCCAGGTACGCAATCACACTCCCAAGTACAACTCTGACCTCCCAGGCACTACTGACACTACCAGGTAAACCTCTGGCCTCCCAGGTGCACCTCTGACACTCCCATGAGTACACCTCTGACACTCCCAGGTACCTCTGATACGCCCAGAGTGTCACCTCCTGACACTCCCCAGGTACACCGCCTGACACTCCCAGGTACACCGCTGACACTGCAAAGATACACCTCTGACATTCCATGTACACACTCCCAGACTTGCTTCAGGTACACCTCAGGCACTCCCAGAGACACCTCAGACACTCCCAGGTACACCTCTGACACTCTCAGGCACCTCTGATACTCCCAGGTACACCTCCCCGGCACTCCCAGTTGCACCCCTGACACTCCCAGGTACACCCCAGCCTCCCAGGTACACCTCCGCTATTCCCAGGTACACCTCTCACACTTCCAGATACACCTCCTGACCTCCCCAGGTACACCAATCACACTCCCAAGTACAACTCTCACACTCCCAGGTGCACCACAGACACTACCAGGAACACCTCTGACCTCCCAGAGTACACCTCTGACACTCCCAGGTACACCTCTGACACTCCCAGGTACACCTCTGATACATGAGTATGCCTCTGGCCTCCAGGTACACCGCTGACACTCCCAGGTACACCGCCCCAACGCAAGATACACCTCCTGACATTCCATGTGCACCTCAGACACTTCAGGTACCTCAGACACTCCCAGGAACACCTCAGACACTCCCAGGTACACCTCCCCAATGACACTCCCAGGTACACCTCTGACACTCCCAGGTACTCCTCTGACGCTCCCAGGTACCAATCACACTCCCAAGTACCAACTCTGACACTCCCAGGTACACCACCCTGCCTGCCAGATACACCTGTAACCTCCAGGTACACCCCTGACACTCCCAGTTACACCCCTGACACTCCAGTTACGCACTCTGATCAGGTGCACCTCCAGGCACTCCCAGGTACACCTCTGACACTTCCAGGTTGCACCCTGACACTTCAGGCCACCCTGATGCTTCCAGGTGCACCTCTGACACTCCAGGTACACCCCTGACACTTCCCAGGTACACCCCTGACACTTCAGGTACACCTGACACTCCCCGTCCTCAGCCAGCCTCTGGGTACACCTCCTGACGCTCCTGGTACACCTCCCAGCACTCCCAGGTACACCAGCCCAGCCACATTCAGGTACACCTCCTGACACTCTCAGGCACCTCTGGCCTCCCAGGTGCCCACCTCTGACCTCCCCAGGTACACCTCTGACACTTCCATTGTAGCCCTCAGGTACCTCTGACACTCCCCTTGTGCACCTCTGACACTCCCAGGTAAACCAATGACACACTCAGGTACACCTCTGTGCTCCCCAGGTACACCTCTCTGGCCTCCCAGGTATTGCTCTGGCTTGCCTCCCAGGCACGCCTCCGACACTCCCAGGTACACCTCTGACCTCCCAGTTACACCTCCGACCTCCCAGTTACCCTGACACTCCCAGGTACACCCTGACACTCCCAGGCCTCCGATATTCCCAGGTACACCTCTGACACTTCCAGATACACCTCTGGCACTCCCCAGTTTTCAATCACACTCCCAGTGACTCTGGCCTCCCAGGTACACCACTGACACCTCCCAGGTACACCTCTGACACTCCCAGGTACACCTCTGACACTCCCAGGTACACCTCTGACACTCCCAGGTACACACTCTGAAATACGCCCAGGTATACCTCTGGCCTCCCAGGTACACCGCCCAGCACTCCCACTGGGTACACCGCCCTGACACTGCAAGATAAACCTCTGACATTCCATCATGCCTCAGACCTCCCAGGTACCTCTGACCTCCCAGGTACACCTCTGACACTCCCAGGTACTCCTTTGACGCTCCCAGGTACTCCTCGACACTCCCAGGAACACCTCTGCACTCCCAGGTACACCACCCCACTGCCAGATACACCTGTGACACTCCAGGTACACCTGACCCAGTTACACCCCTGACACTACCAGTTACACCTCTGACCATCCCAGGTACACCTCAGGCACTCCCAGGTACACCTCTGACACTTCAGGTACACCCTGACACTTCCAGGTACACCCCTGACACTTCCAGGTACACCTCTGACACTTCCAGATACACCTCTGACACTCCCAGGTACACCAATCACACTCCCAAGTACAACCTATGACACTCCCAGGCCCAGCACTCCAGGTACACCTCTTACACTCCTGGTTCTCCCCTGACACTCCCAGGTACACCTCAGACACTCCCAGGTACACCTCTAACACTTCCAGGTACTACTCTGCTGACACTGCGAGATACACCTCTGACATTCCATGTACACACCTCAGACACTCCAGGCACACCTCAGACACCCCAGGCACACCTCTGACACTCAGGAACACCTCTGACACTCCCCCAGGCACACCTCCGACACTCCCAGTTACACCCCTGACACTCCCTGTTTGCAGGCAGCACACCCCTGACACTCCCCAGGCACACCTCCGCCATTCCCCAGGCACACCTCCCAAACTTCCAGGATACACCCCACACTCCCCAGGCACACCCAATCACACTCCCAAGTACAACTCACACCCCAGGCACACCACAGACACCACAGGCACACCTCTGACACTCCTGGGCACACCCCACACCCCCAGGCACACCTCTGACACTCCCAGGTACACCTCTGGATACGCCCAGGTATACCTCTCTCTGACACTCTATAAGCAATACTGCTGACACTCCCAGGCACACCGCTGACACTGCAAGATACACCTCTGACATCCATGTACACCTCAGACACTTCCAGGGTGTCTCAGACACACCCCAGACACCCCAGGTACACCTCTGACACTCCCAGGCACACCTCTGACACTCCCAGGTACTCTGACGCTCCCCAGGCACACCAATCACACTCCCAAGTACAACTCTGACACTCCCCCAGGCACACCACTAACACTGCCAGATACACCCATGACACTCCAGGTACACCCCTGACACTCCCAGTTACACCCCTGACACTCCCAGTTGCACACCTCTGACAATCCCAGGCACACCTCAGGCACTCCCAGGCACACCTCTGACACTTCCAGGCACACCCCTGGCACCTCCAGGCACAATCTGATACTTCCAGGCACACCTCTGACACTCCCCAGGCACACCCCTGACACTTCCAGGCACACCCCTGACACTTCCAGGGACACCCCTGACACTCCCAGGCACACCAATGACACTCCCCAGGCAGACCTCTGACACTCCCCCTGATACACCTCTGACACTCCCAGGCACACCTCAATGACACATCTGAGGGTACACCTCTGACACTCTCAGGAACACCTCTGACACTCCCAGGTACACCTCTGGACACTTGTGCACACCTCTGACACTTCCAGGCACACCAACGACACTCCCAGGCACACCCTCTGACACTCCCTTTGCACACCTCTGACACCCTCAGGTAAACCACGACACACCCAGGCACACCTCTGACACTCCCCAGGCACACCTCTGACACTCCCAGGCATTACTCCTTGACACTCCCCAGGCACGCCTCCCACACTGCCACAGGCACACCTCCTTGACACTCCCAGTTACACCTGTCACTCCCAGTTACACCTCCCTGACACTCCCCAGGTACACCCCTGACACTCCCAGGCATACCTCCTGATATTCCCAGGTACACCTCTGACACTTCCAGATACACCCCTGACACTCCCCAGGCACACCAATCACACCCCAAGCAACTCTGACACCCCAGGCCACCACTGACACCTCCAGGCACACTCCTGACACTCCCAGGCACACCTCTGACAATTCCCCAGGCACACCCCTGACACACTCCCCAGTACACCTCTGATACGTCTGTATACCCTCTCGACACCCCAGGCACACCGCTGGACACTCCCAGGTACACCGCTGACACTGCAAGATAAACCTCTGACATTCCATGTACACCCCAGACACTCCCCAGGCACACCTCTGACACTCCCCAGGTACACCTCTGACACTCCCCAGGGTACTCCTTTGACGCCCCAGGTACTCCTCCGGACACTCCCAGAACACCTCTGACACTCCCAGGCACACCTCACTGACACTGCCAGATACACTTATGACACCTGCACCCTGACACTCCCAGTTACACCCTGACACTACCAGTTACACCTCTGACCATCCTGTGTACACCCCAGGCACTCTCAGGTGCCACCTCTGGACACTTCCCCAGGCACACCCCTGACACCTCCAGGCACACCCCTGACACTTCCAGGCACACCCTGACACTCTCCAGATACACCCTCTGACACTCCCCAGGCACACCACCACACTCCCCAAGCACAACTATGACACCCCAGGTACACCACTGACACTACCAGGCACACCCTTACACTCCCTGGTTCTCCCCTGACACTCCCCAGGTACACCCCAGACACTCCCAGGCACACCTCTAACACCTCCAGGTACTACTTGACACTCCTCCAGGTACGCCCTCTGACACCCCAGGTACACCTCTGACACCCCACACACCCTCCGACACTCCCAGTCACACCCTGACACTCCTGCTGTCACCTGACACCCCAGGCACACCTCTGATATTCCCAGGCACACCTCTGACACTTCCAGATACACCTCGACACTCCCAGGCACACCAATCACACCCTGGCACACACTGACACCCCAGGCACACCACACTGACACTACCAGGTAAACCTTCACACTCCCAGGCACACCCTGACACTCCCAGGCACACCTCTGACACTCCCAGGCACACCTCTGATACGCCCAAGCATACCTCTGACACTCCCCAGGCACACCGCTGACACTCCCAGGCACCGGCTGACACTGCAAGATACACCTCTGACATTCCATGCACACATCAGACACTTCCAGGTACACCTCAGACACTCCAAGAACACCTCAGACACCCCAGGTACACTCTGACACTTTCAAGAACACCTCTGATACCCCAGGCACACCTCCTGACACCCCAGTTACACCCTGACATCCCAGGCACACCCCTGACACCCCAGGCACACCTCCGCTATTCCCAGCCTCTGACCATCCCAGGTACACCTCAGGCACTCCCAGGCACACCTCTGACACTTCCAGGTACACCCCTGACACTTCCAGGTACACTCCTGACACTTCCAGGTACACCTCTGACACTTCCAGATACACCTCTGACACTCAGGTACACCAATCACACAAGTACAACTATGACACCCCAGGACACACCACTGACACTACCAGGTACACCCTTACACTCCCCTGGTTCCCCGACACCCCCAGACACTCCCAGGTACACCTCTAACACTTCCAGGTACTACTCTGACACTCCCAGGTACGCCTCTGACACTCCCAGGTACACCTCTGACACTCCCAGTTACACCTCCGACACCAGTCCCACACCCTGACACTCCCAGGTACACACCTGACACTCCCAGGCACACCTCTGATATTCCAAGGTACACCTCCTCTGACACTTCCAGATACACCCTGACACTCCCAGGTACACCAATCACACTCCCAAGTAAACCCTGACACTCCGGCACACCACTGACACTACCAGGTAAACCTCTGACACTCCCAGGTACACCTCTGACACTCCCAGGTACACCTCTGACACTCCCAGGTACACCTCTGATACGCCCAGGCACTCTGACACTCCCAGGTACACCGCTGACACTCCCAGGTACACCGCTGACACTGCAAGATACACCTCTGACATTCCATGTACACCTCACACTCCAGGTACACCTCAGACACTCCCAAGAACACCTCAGACACTCCCAGGTACACCTCTGACACTCTCAGGAACACCTCTGATACTCCCAGGTACACCTGACACTCCCAGTTACACCCCTGCTCCCAGGTACCCCTGACACTCCCAGGTACACCTCCGCTATTCCCAGGTACACCTCTCACTTCCCTCTGACACTCCCAGGTACACCAATCACACTCCCAAGTACAACTCTCTCGGTACACCACAGACACTACCAGGAACACCTCTGAACTCCCAAGTACACCTCTGACACTCCCAGGTACCTCTGACACTCCCAGGTACACCTCTGATACGCCCACCTCGACACTCCCAGGTACACCGCCCAACCTCCCAGGTACACCGCCCCTGACACTGCAAGAACACCTCTGACATTCCATGTGCACCTCAGACACTTCCAGGTACACCTCAGACACTCCCAGGAACACCTCAGACACTCCCAGGTACACCTCTGACACTCCCAGGTACACCTCTGACACTCCCAGGTACTCCTCCGACGCTCCCAGGTACACCAATCACACTCCCAAGTACAACTCCAGCCTCCCAGGTACACCACTAACACTGCCAGATACACCTATGACACTCCAGGTACACCTGACACTCCCAGTTACACCTGACACTCCCAGTTACACCTCGACAATCCCAGGTACACCTCAGGCACTCCCAGGTACACCTCTGACACTTCCAGGTACACCCTGACACTTCCAGGTACACCCTGATACTTCCAGGTACACCTCTCGGCCTCCCATACACTTCCAGGTACACACCCCTGACACTTCCAGGTACACCCTGACACTCCCAGGTACACCAATGACACTCCCAGGTACACCTCTGACACTCCCTGGTACACCTCTGACACTCCCAGGTACACCAACACATTCAGGTACACCTCTGACACTCTCAGGGAACACCTCTGACACTCCCGGTACCTCTGACACTCCCAGGACACCTCTGTTCCAGTGCACAATGACCCTCCCAGGTACCTCTGACACTCCTTGTACCTCTGACCTCCCAGGTAAACCAATGACACCTCAGGTACACCTCTGACACTCCCAGGTACACCTCTGACACTCCCAGGTATTACTCTGACACTCCCAGGTACGCCTCCGACACTCCCAGGTACACCTGACCTCCCAGTTACACCTCCGACACTCCCAGTTACCTGACACTCCCAGGTACACCCCTGACACTCCCAGGTACCTCCGATATTAGGTACCTCTGACACTTCAGATACACCTCTGACACTCCCAGGTACACCAATCACCTCCCAAGTACAACTCTGACACTCCCAGGTACACCACCTCCAGGTACACCTCTGACACTCCCAGGTACACCTCTGACTCCCAGGTACCTCTGACACTCCCAGGTACACCTCTGATGCCCAGGTATACCTCTGACACTCAGGTACACCGCTGACACTCCCAGGTACAC
>NW_024752513.1:0-12081 GCF_018991925.1 Homarus americanus
TCGGTGCCCCCGGTGTTCTCCTGCCTTTTCAAGACGTTGCTGAGTGTGGAGCGAAGTGGACGCTTCCCTGCCCTGAGTGTGCATCACCGCGTTCCAGAACCTTCCCCCAGGGCCACTGCCGTAGGAAATATTTGTTCATTGTTTGATTCCATTAATTGCTGACTCCCCTTTATTGTTCGATTCTATCAATTGTTGACTCCATTTAATTGTTTGATTCAATTAATTGCTGACTCCCATTATTTGTTTGATTCCTTTCATTGTTTGCTTCCATTAATTGTTTGACTCCCGTAATTATTTGATGTTTGTTGAGTGGTGTCAGAGTTTTGTGTTATATTTTTATAGTAAAGAGATGCCAATCTCTAACGGTTGTTTGTTATTCCTCGGAAAACCATGGTCCTTGACTTTCCTTTATTAAGATCCTGATTAGCCTGGTAAGGGATTTCTATCCCTAAGTCCTAGGCCTTTACAAGTGGCGACCTTGCCAGGATTGTCTCTGACCTTTGGTTTCTGTGGTTTAACATTCGTTCCGGTGTTGTTGTAAGTCGCCGTGAGCGCGCCACCTTGCTGTCTGTGGCCCGGAAGCAAGTGTTGTTCAGTGGTTATCCCTTCCTTCTGTGTGCTAATTTTGTTGCTCTCCCTTGTATTTGGGAAGTTAATTAGTGTTGGTTGGGGTGCACTGTGGATGCTGTCATAGCATTTTTGTTGTTGTTTCACCTGGTGCGGTTTCGTTACCCTGAGGTGATTCAGCTGGGCTGGGTGCGGAACGAGGTTCCCTCCAGTCGGATCAAATCATTTACTGGTCTGATTGAGCCACTAGGTGAGTTACGTTTGGCTATTTGCGGGGTAAGTTGTTTGTTTTTTCCTTTGTTCTTGGCCTTTCGGATCATTATGTCTGGTTTTGAGGTGTGGAAAGGTCAAGCGGTGGCCCTGGGTCTGACAGGTAATGACATTGGTCAGTATGTGGTCACCCAACAGAATGCCGAGAGAGAGGAACGTCAGAGAGAGAGAGAGGCACGTCAGAAAGAGAGAGGAACGTCAGAAAGAGAAAGAGAGAGGAACGCCAGAAAGAGAGAGTTGGAGGAACGTGAGAAAGAAAGAGTTCGAATTAGCTAAGTTGCAGGCAGAAAAGGACCTAGAACTGGCTAGGATTAATGCTTCAAGTAGACCAGCATCCTCTTGCCATATACAGGACAATGTGGTAAAACCCAGCTTGCCTGTGTACCGTGAAGACATCGCCTCCTACCTTGTTAGGTTTGAGCGGGTAGCTGAGCTGCTTGGTGTAGCCCCAGATAGCTATGCTGTAAGGTTGGGTAGCCTACTGAGTGGTAAGCCGGTAGAAATTTACACGTCCCTGTCTGCCGACATCACCCGAGATTACTTCTTGTTGAAGCAAGCTCTCTTGCGAGGATTTTGCAAGACTTCTGACGGTTATCGTGCTGATTTTCGCAGAACGAAGATTAGAGAGGGAGAAACGTACCAGCAGTTTTCGATTCACCTGGGTCGTTTATTTCAACAATGGCTGGAGACATCAGGGGTTGAAGAAACCTTTGAGTCTCTCTCTAACTTCATGATATTAGATCAGTTTTGTCTTCTCTACCTCCAGACTTGAGAATTTTCATCAAAGAACACCAGCCAGCGACGCTTGGAGAAGCTGTGCATCTTGCCGACAACTGGGCGTCTGCTCGCAACGCCTACCCCAAGTCTTCCCCTCCTGTAGTGAAGATTGCGAAGCCTCCGTCCTCCGAGGAACCATCCCCAGGAGTACACAAGAGTAGTTCACCAGCCGTGCGGTGTCACAGCTGCGGAGAAGAAGGGCACATTCGTTCTCGCTGTCCCAGGAATCCCCTCGCCTTCAAGACTGCTGACACTCAACCCAGCAACAAGGTCGGATTCTGTTTGGAGGTCAGGAGCTGCCCCGTTATTGTGTCAGTGGAACAATCAATGGGTCTAGGGCATCTACTTTCATCAGGGACACTGGTTGCTCGTGCATTATTGTCTCTGAAGAAGCCCTGCCTGATGCTGACATCTCCAACTGCCCGAAGGTTAGTGTCGCCGATTATTTAGGTCGTGTTGACCAGTTCCCTGTTGTTAGGTGCTACCTGCGTTGCCCCTATTTCACTGGTTGGTCTAATGTGGTAAGAGCTCCCATTAAATGTGCAAGTGCCCTCATTGGTAATGTTCCCGGTGTTCGTGACCCTACCGACCCGGAAACGTTAAAACTCTCCTCACCACCAACACCAGTCCTCACGCTACCTGCTGATGACGACTCGCCACCCTCTCACGCCGCCACGCCTGCCGCCAAGGTCCAAGCTGTAGGGCCACGGACGGCGAAGGTGAAACGACCGCATCCCCTGATTCTGCCGAATTTGTTGCCACTGACTGTGACGCCCAAGGAGTTCGCCAAGCTTCAAGACTCGTGTGCCACTCTGAAGCGGGTAAGAGAGAAGGTGACTTCCGGGGAGGAGGATCAGGTGAGAGATGGGTCGGTTTATAAGTTTGTTTCTATTAATGGGGTGTTACACAGGTCTTGTGTTTCATCCAAGCGATCAGCTAAAGTAGGTTGGTTTTTACTTGTTGTCCCTGATGTTTGTCATAGTAACATTCTCTCTGTAGCTTACAAGAGCTCTCTTGTAAGTCACTGTTCTCGTAGGAAAACTTATAGGAAGGTTGCTGATCAGTTTTGTGGGTATGAGAGCGGATGGAGAGTTGTGATCAGTGCTTACGTATATAAGGAATGTCCTTACCCGTCTGCGGTAGCCATTGGATGATTCTCACCCCCTTCCTCTAAGAAGCCTAAATTACATCAAGCTAATTTGTTAAAGCAATATAATTGCAGGACCCACATTGCTCGTGTCCTTGACGACGTCCCCATGCTGGAGTTAGTCGAGGCACTACCCTGCAAGAGTTCCTGTGAAGTTCGGACGCCAGAGTCTGTTGATCTCGGTTGCCAGTTGCTGCCAACACCTGACGAGATAGAAGAATCCTCCACGACAGGAAATAGGCCCAAACTTAAACTTGGACTGAAGTGGACCCCACGTGCAGTTCCTTGATACGGCCTTACGTTTTGGACCTCAAGTTACCACCTATTCTTTTCTATGACCCTTCTTTATTGTGCAATGTGTATTTAAGCATTTGTTGTAAGATGATTATGCTTTGTGTACTAATCTTAAGTTTAATCTACCTTACAGTAGATTTTTATTGGGGGAGCAGTGTAAGGGCGGAAACGATCCTCCGGCTGGTTACCGCTGCTAACTCGCTCGTTTGCTGGTGCAGACGACACTTGGGGTGGTTGGACGGAGGTGAGAACGGCAGCGACTATCTCCGCCACCGGCAGATTCAACCCAGTCGCCATACCGTCAGTATCTAGCTACCCTGCTGTCCGTCAAATTCTGGCTGTGATCTCATCATAGGTCCTGGACTCGTGGGCTGTGTTCCCAGACCTTCACCTATCAACTGCCAACTCTCTGGTCATCTACCACTACCGCATACCACGACCATCAATTCATCACATTCCGTCGGTGCCCCGGTGTTCTCCTGCCTTTTCAAGACGTTGCTGAGTGTGGAGCGAAGTGGACGCTTCCCTGCCCTGAGTGTGCATCACCGCGTTCCAGAACCTTCCCCAGGGCTGCTACTATGGCTGTTCATTGTTTGATTTCCTTGCGTGTGTGAAATTACTTTGTCCCCTTTATTGTTCGATTCTATCAATTGTTTTAATTGTTTGGATTACAATTAATTACTGACTCATTATATTGTTTGATTCTTTAATTGTTTTGCTTCAGTAATGATAGTGTTGACTCCATGATCAGAGTTTTGTGTTATGTTTTTATAGTAAAGAGATGCCAATCTCTAACGGTTGTTTGTTATTCCTCGGAAAACCATGGTCCTTGACTTTCCTTTATTAAGATCCTGATTAGCCTGGTAAGGGATTTCTATCCCTAAGTCCTAGGCCTTTACAGCTAGTGCGTGGTAATTGTTTTAACAATTCTAATATTGGCACCATAGTGTGGGCTGTACCCCGCTACGCTTCTAAGGTCTCAGTCTGTCAGTACATTGGCGGGTTAGCTGTTGTATGGCTGGTAAGGTACAAGGGACGCAAACACCAAGTTATTTAAAAGAAGAAACAGTCAATAGTGTTGTTACCTATCTTGAACTTGGCGGGGCCGCGTTTGCGATTACCATCTTATTTGTTGAACACTTTAGTTTTCTCAGTGGAGATAATTAGACCGAGGTTCTCACAGGCTGCATATACATGGTTCAGGGTGGTTTGCATTTCACGATGAGTTTTAGTATGTATAAGAATATCATCAGCATAGCTGATTGAGATATTGCTGGGGTTGTCTGGTATTAAATTTAATAATGCATTCATAAGAACATCGAACACAATGGGGCTAAGTGCTCCATCTTGAGGGGTACCAAGTTGCATATCTTTAACTTCACTTTTGTAACCCTGAAACAATGCAGCAGCCCTTCTGTTGATTAGGTAACCACTTATCCAGTGTAACAGCCTACCTCCTATAACCATTTTGGCTAGTTCGTACAATATCAGTTGTCTATTGGCAATATCAAATGCAGCTTTTAGGTCAAGAAATGTGGTGTATCTGTGCATTTCATCACCATGCAGAGTTAGGAATGTGGTGATGCAATTATGTACACCTTTACCATGAGTGAAGCCATTTATGTTAGGAGACATGTGTTCTCTGATTCTATATAAGAGTCTGCCAAGAACCATCCTCTCAAAGGTTTTACACAGGCAGCTGGTTAGTGATATGGGATGAAAAGCATCAGGCTGTCCTGGTTTCGGTATTGGTACAACAATACTACTGGTCCATGATGTAGGTAGTTGGCCCTCGGCATGACTCATATTGTACAATACCAACAATGGATTGCCTGGCACACGCCTTAGTAGACTAACGATGTTGTAGGTGACTCCGTCCTCTCCAGGGGAAGTAGATCTACCCCTGGCGAGGGCGGCGTCAAGCTCCCACTCAGTATATGGAACATCACATCCATCGTGCTGTTTGCCCAGCATAAATTTAATAAGATTACTTCTCTCTACAGACTTCGCATCAAGGAGTCCCCGAGTCCTAGTTGGTAACATGTCATAGCTAGACACATGAGCTCACTTTATTAGTTCATTCGACTTTTGCAGAGGGTATGGATGGGAGACGAGTCTACTGTTTTTACCTCTGATTATGTTTGTCTTTCCAGGCTTTGCTGAGGGATGTGTGTTGGTTCAGGCTGTTGACGTATGTCTCCCATGCATTTTGTCCGAGTTCGTTTACACGTTCCCTGACAGCAGCAAGGGAAGCTTGATACAATTGTAACATTTGAGGTGTTCTAATTTGTTTGTAACCCTTATCCACCCTCCGACTCTAGCCCTGAGTTTTTTCAGCTCAGAGTCATTATAGCACTGCTGTTGCCTGTTCCCATTATGTTGACCACGTTTTCTCCGTTTTTTGGTGGAGGTATTGTTGGTGAAATATGCATAAGTCCTATCTATCAAATCGTCATGGAAACTTTGGTAGATGTCAGGCTTGTAGTCCTTGTACCAGTCATGGATGAAGTCTATGAACTGGCTTTCATGTTATTGCTTGACTGTGATTCTACGTCTGATCAGTCTACCCCAGTGGGGGTGTCATTGGCTACAAGTATACTAGCTTGGATTGGGCTGTGGTCAGACATAAGATCAGTGACAATATCAGAGCTATGAGTTGTGCATGAAAAATTAAAACCAATACACTTGTCTAGACCCCCGCCATAGATGTGTGTTGGTTCATTATTACCTATAATTTGAACATCTTCATATTCGCTGAGAAGTGAGATAAGTCTCCTACCATTGGTGTTAGTGGTGGAGTCACCTAATTTCTTGTGTCTAGTATTCAGGTCACCCATCAGGCCAGTGGGCTCAGTGTGTAAAAAGTCTGGGAGATCTGAGGGAGCATAGGCGTTTAGCACGTTGAGTGGAGTTGCCCAGGTGGATAGTGATCCCATGGTACTGAAGGTAGGTAGTCTTTTTGAATACAAGAGGTACATGCGGGAGTGACTTCTTAACATACATCAAACATGTGTGAGTAGAATTAGGATCATAATACACATAATTGGGCACACTGGGTGGGGGCTTACCATTAGGTGTGAGACACTCCTGCAGACACACAATATCGATGTCTTAAGACACAACTTTGTGGTGTAGGTCAGGGTATCGTTTTCTAAGGGATGAGATGTTCCAACTCATCACCTTCACCGCTCTGTATCTTTGTCTGGTATTAACACTGGTTATTATGAACTGTATTTGGAAAGAAGCAAAAGGCACTGTATGATACTGTTCTTTTCTGCGCTGCTTGTCCCTTCGGCAGGCAGTAGGCCACATAACTTTTTTGAAAAATTTCTGGAGCATGTACTGCTCAACAATTGTTGTATGTCAGTGGCAAACAACGACACACTTTGGTTACACTCGACATCACCACCATTTTCTGTTTAAGTTTGTTATCGCCGCTGGCTTCAGCTACAGTGCTGGCTCGTGATGCCATTAAATCTTTCGACCTGTGACCTCGCCAGATGTAGAAGTGTTTACAGACAAGTCCTGGTTCTGCTGAGTGGACTGTCTTAGACTGGTGGCGGTGCTGCCCGCCGCCCCTCCATGAGACAGATCGCCCTCTCTAGTGATGCTGTGAAGATCAGCCTTCTGTCCGAGAATTTGTGCTGGGACGATTTACGCAATACTGTTTTCTCTTGGAACACCATACTGATCTGCATTGACCCTCACTTGTAAGTACAGCCTAAGTGATGACATACCCCTCGGTACTGAAATATTGTTGACTAATTACGCCTACTCGTTTCTGCATAACCTGGAGTAATAAGACAATGCAGAATGAAGCGAAGCTAAGATTAATAGAGTTATGAACTTTGTGTTATGTCAGTATGCTTATTAAATTGTAATTAAGATAAAATTGTGTGAGACAAACTAATTATGTATCAGATGGATCACCTTGTAATGTTATGAACGCCTTCTCCTCTGCAGGTTTTGACCACATCAATGAATATTGAATGCGTCCAAAAAGAAAAAAAAAGCGCTGGGTGCGCGGGCTGGCTCGTCGCAAACAAACACCTACGGCCCTGTACGCTCGAACCCAAACTTTATGACAACTCCTCAGATATTTGAACACGTCACTCAAACACACGACACTCTACGTCACTGTCTCTTGTGCTGACGTTATGACGATCTACGTTGTCTCACGCTGAACTCCCGGCGTTGGTGGTTCCTTTGTTCCTCATGGTAGTTGAGAATTCCCTTCGACGCCCCCCCCGTACTTGTTTTGACTGTAAACGCATTAGTTAAGGACGTTCAGGTTACGGGCAAGTAGAAGGGAATGATTGAACCCCGTCTGTGTTGCCCCATGCTGATCTTTCGATGACTGCTGGTGATGATCCTGGACCTTTGGTTGGGAGAGTGGGCCAGGGGTTGGCCGTAGGGAGTACCCTAGCAGCAGTAGTGTTTCTTAAGACCTGCCTAGGTGGCGGGTCTGGGCGCTGAAGGGGCGTAGGAGCTCTAGGACAGTCAGGGTGCCATACAGGAACTCCAAATGTTTTGCAGTTAATACACTTCTGTTGAATGACACCCCCTTGAGCAACTGTATATCTGCAAGCCTGAGTTGCATGTTGTCTTGAGCAGAGACCACACCACGGCTTAGTCGAGGGGCATAATCGGGCCGCATGGCCCCAGTGTTGACAATTGTAACACCTCCGGGTAGGGGGCTGATAGAGAGTTACCTTCAGAATCCGATAGGCACCACGGACTCGAATGGTCTTGGGTGGGTCTTCCGAGCCAACCCAGTCTGCAATGACTGCATTCTTGCCCCTGAGTCGCTTCGTCCTTCTGATGTCGGGATGAGCTTCTAGTAGTGTAGGGGTCTGGTACTGGTCGAGCCCTATGATTAAAATAGTTTTCTTGCTCGATGGTTGGGATGATTGTACCATGGTTATTCCCCTTATGCTATTGGTGAGGAGATCCTGTATGACTGCTGGGTCACCTCTAATCAGAACATGATCTTGTGTACCGACTCTGAACTGAAACTCAGCGTCTGGGTGTTTATCTTCCGCATCGTTCAGTCAGAGATACTTGTCTTCAGGTGATGTACCTTCAGGGAAGTTTAATTTTACTCTCATGGGGGGTTGTGGTTGTAGTTGATGGTCTCTTAAGTTTTTCTGCCTTTTCGGCCTTCCGCTTGTTCCTGGACTGAACTACTTGAAAGCCATCCTCTCCGTTGGTGTCAAGGTCAACACCATAGCCACCTGGCTCACTCAGTGCATCAGGAGAGTTAAAGCGAGTAGCTGGGTTTCCAGTCAACTCAGACATGGTGGAGTTACAGGACCCGACCTAGTATATGCCTACGTCAGAGGGCCGAGGACTGCTTGGCACTTCTAGGAAGTCAGCGGTGGTTGGGAGGCGTAGCCCTCGTAGACGACAAAGGAGACTGGCATCTACAGCGTATTAGCGGTGTGAGGGGAGGCCGTGAACATGCCTCCCGCAAGAGGGAGTGTGGTGTCAGTGGGAAGGTAACAGGAGTATTCTCAGTTTGTAAACACTATTATTACACTACACTTGTTCTTAATAGTATTTCTGTTTTTCTGGTTAGATACAGTATCAAAGACAATTTTAGTTTCAAAAGAACTATCCAGCCTGGCACACTATGAGGAGGGGGGTTTGTGTAAACAACCCCTCACCACATGGCCGAGCGTGAACACCAGGGTACAGTATAGGCCTTGCCTCGCGGGCGCCAACACACGACACAGTGCTGAACCCACTTTAGTTCACTTGTTATACAGGCAACATATTTGCAGGAGGTGGTGGTGGAGGTGGTAGGTTAGTGAAGTCCTTGGTGGAGGTGGTTTGTTGAAGAGGGTCTGTTTGTTTGTTTGATTGATTTTGTTTGTTTGATTTTTTGTAGGTATGATTGTTTGTTTTACTGTTTGTCTGTTTGTTATATTGTTTGTTTGTATGTTTAATTGTTTTTTGTTTGTTTTGTTGCTTGATTGTTTGTATTGTTTGTTTGATTGTTTGATTGGTTGTTTGTTTGATTGTTTGTATGTTTGTTTGTTTGTTTGTTTTGTTTGTCTGTTTGTTTTATTGTTTGTTTGTTTACTTGTTTGTTTTATTCTTTTATTTTTGTTTGCTTGTTTGTTTTATTGTTCGTTTGTTTGTTTTATTGTTTATTTGTTTTTTGGAATGGTGTTTTTTGTGGTGTCATTTTTGTTTGTGTTGTGTTGTTGATTGTTTGTATTTGTTGAGATATATATATATATAAATCAAACACACCCTATAACTACAAATTCTTACCAACTCTCTCTCTCTCTCATGATAAAAAACTGATCGACTTGTACCTGTGGTTGTTGTTTGTGTTTTAATTGTTAATTTAATACAACTTTTTTATCTTATTTCTAATTTCTACTGTTGTTCCAGCCACATGTTGTATTGTTAATAATAATGATAATAATAATAATATTAATAATAATAATAATAATAATAATAATAATAGAGACGATAATTATTAAAATACGGAGGCAAGAGGAGGAAGAGGGAAGGAATGATGATAGTTGAGAAGGTGACAATAGTTGTGATAATGATGGTTGTGGTAGTGATGGTAATATTATACACGTAACAACAATGGCTGTTCCTTTCTGCATGAGGATGGTCATTCAAATAATTAGGCGTGGAATTTATGGTGTTAGGAATCTGTCGCCAACACCACAACCACACCCTGTTTTATCGAGCACACCGAGCCAAGGAATAGTCTGAGAAGACCGACGTCGCCAACTGTAATACAACTATTATTCAGTAACAGATCCGGCAATCGATTAACATCCAGGGTTCCTATTTACTGTAATAGCCAATGGCGTAAAAAATGCCTTATATTACCTGTCCGGGAATTGAACAATGGGTCCACTGCTTGCAAGTGAGTATGTTGAATTATTACACCACATAAAAAATTACGTTTAAAACAATTTTTTTTTAAAATAATAAGCCCCGACCAGAGGTTAGCTAGACCCCCGGACAACTCTTATGGAGCTTGGCCAGCACGTCGTGTCGGTATTATCATCTCGACTTAATTATATGTTACAAAGTCACTTGTGAGTTTTTCAATGTTATTTTTTTTATAATATTTACTTATTCTAAGATAAATGTTAACAAATAAATGACTTAAATAATACGAAAACAAACAAATAAAAGAGGAACTCCACCTAATATATATTGTATGTTACACTCAATAGGGATAATTGGGTTTGTGATAACTTCTATGTATTTTTTATTTCTGGAAATTTTTGAATGGCCATAAACGATCCTGTAGATCATAAATATACATATAAATGAATACCTTCATGCATAATGTAACCTGACCAGACCTACCCTAACTTTACCTAATCTAGCCTAACCTAACCTAATGTAACCTAACGTAATCTAGCCTTCTTCTTCTTCTTCTTCTTCTTCTGTATTATTTCATCATCAACACTATTAAAATTCGAACGCCTTAACCTTACACACCGTGGCCCTGGGTTGTGGGTGGAGAGGGGGGATGGGGGATTGTTGGGGAGTGCTGGGGGAGACTCACCTAAATCACCCAGCACACCCAGCAGGCGCTTTGTAACACCCAACAAGTGACCTTTGGGTGGGGGCAGTTTTCTCGCCAGCTCTCTTCCAGTGGGCAGTGTTACCCCCAAAGGTCACCGAGGCATGAGTGACCTTTGGGGAGTTTTTGGATTGTAAATAGTGCTTCTACGCCCTTAACTCATGAGACATAAAGGCAAGCATAAACTTAGCATGCTTCCCTGTTGGTTGCTGTAAACGCTTCTGCGCTTCACCTTACACAAGGATGTAGGGGGGTGCCCAATAAAAAAAAAAAGTGTTGTAGGAGGTGGTGGTGGAGGTGGTAGGTTAGTGAAGTCCTGGGTGGGGGTGGTTTGTTGAAGAGGGTCTGTTTTTTTTTCTACTTTTTAGGTTTGTTTGACTGTTTGTATGTATGTTTGTTTGATTTATTGCTTGTGTGTTTGCTTTATTGTTTGTCGGTTTGTTTTATTGTTTGTTTGATTGTTTATTTGTGTGTTTTATTGCTTGTTAGTTTGTTTTGTTTGATTGTTTGATTGTTTGTTTGTTTGTTTGTATGTATGTTTGTTTGTTTGTTTTATTGTTTGAATGTATGTTTGTGTGTTTGTTTCGTTTGTCTGTTTGTTTTGTTTGTCTGTTTGTTTTATTGTTTGTTTGTTTGTTTTTTGGAATGATGTTTTTTGCGTTGTCATTTGTGTTTGTGTTGTGTTGTTACTTGTTTGTTTGTGATGTATTGTTTGTTAGTGGTGTGTGTGTGTGTGATAGAGAGAGAGAGAGAGAGAGAGAAAGAGAGAGAGAGAGAGAGAGAGAGAGAAAGAGAGAGAAAGAGAGAGAGAATCAACACAATTTCCATACCATTATTTACCAACAACTTTATGTCATAACTTAACAGTGAGTCAGGAACTCTCTCTCTCTCTCTCTCTCTCTTTTTTTATCTTATTTCTAATTTCTACTGTTGTTCCAGCCACATGTTGTATTGTTAATAATAATAATAATAATAATAATAATAATAATAATAATAATAATAATAATAATAATAATAATAATAATAATAATAATAATAATAATAATAATAATAATAATAATGATAATAGAGACGATAATCATTAAAATATGGAGGCAGGAGGAGGAAGAGGGAAGGAATGATGATAGTTGAGGTGACAATAGTAGTGATAATGCTGGTTGTGGTAGTAGGGGGTGTCATAGGAGGGAAGATCAGCTAAAACTAATGGCCCATCACTTTTTGGTAGATTTAGTATATAAACAGAAATAATTTCAGTTTACATTAACCTTTTGTTAGGTAAATTTTAGCGTGAAATTTATCGAAAATCTAACGTACAGCTGCATTAGTGCATTACAATTAAATAGTGAACATTGCTTTCTGACTTCATTCTTTAGCAACCCAACTAACAATATTTTTTTCTGTTTCAGATTCTGATGCATTTATAAGTTGATAATATTTGCGATGGCTGTTTGTGTCAGGA
>NW_024752514.1:0-5250 GCF_018991925.1 Homarus americanus
GGTGTCTGTACTAACTATTATAACTTAACATGTCTTTTAACCTACATCCTCCTCCCTGTCCTAACCCTCACCTCACCCTCCGTACCCATCCGTTCCCGCCTCGCTCCGCCCTGCCCTGCCCTACCCCGCTCCGCTCCGCCCCGCCCTGCCCCGCCCCGCGCCCCGCCCCGCGCCCCGTCCCGGTTACGCCACTCAACACCTCAGGCCTTCCCTAGGTCACGCGCGCATCATGGCCGAATGTTTCCCGCCCCACCCGCCCGTGTGACCACCAATGTTTTGTCCTGTGAGTTATGCTTCGAAATTGGTGGTTAGTGTTACTTAATATTGCGATAATTACAGAGCTTCACTCAGAGTGGTTTTATGCTAGTATGATTTGTAATGTACTCTTTGACGCGTAGTGATAAATAATATTCAATGTAGTGAGCAGAGCTTCACTCCCCGACCCAGCCTAATGAGAAAATTGTCGTGGCGGAAATAATAGTTACCAAACATTGACGTAACTTATAAAGTAAATATTTGTTTTTTTTGCGAATGCACTTCCAACTAATCCATCATCCCTTTAGGATTGTTTCTGTGAATATGATGCCACTTATAGCTGGCGAATCAAATCACAAGCACATATCTGAAAGCGTGAGCAGCACCACACCCGCCACGCACCACCCCCACTTCTTTCAAGTCCTACCTGGTCTAGGATTAAGAAGAGTTTATATTTTTCTACTAGGAAGTTAAGGAGTGTGGAATGAAGTGCCACACAACGAACCCTGGTGAGCCCAGCCAGGGAGGGATTCACCACTGTGGAAGGTGTAAGACAGGACGGTCTTTGGTCTCGCCGACACTCACGTACGGAGGGCGAGGCCTGGTCCGCGGAACCTGCCTTACGAGTTATCTAAAGAGACGACAGCCCAAACAGTGGACCGGCTTTCATCCCGGCCGGAGAGGGCCGGCGGCAGATGAACAGAAAATCGTCTGGAATATGTTGAAAACGAAGATGTATAAAGAAATACAGATGGAGCAGAAAAATTCATCTGGAATATGACGGAAACGCAGATGAACAGAAAATTCATCTGGAATATGAAAATGCTCTAAACGTAGAGGAAGCGCAGGTGAACAGAAAAATCATCTGGAATATTATAGAAACCAGGAGGAAGTGAGAAGAAGTCAGATGTGGTGACACGACCTACAAAGTGTGGTATTGAAGAAAGAAAAACGTGCTATGTGAAGACAGAAGAGACGCTGTGCTGACATCAGAAGAAAGTCGACGATGAAAAGGTGGATAATCAGAAGGACCAATCGACTACCGTTGTTGTGCTGCCAGCATTCCTTATTTTCAGATACCAGCTGGATGGAGGACTTGAGCCATGCTGAACCCAACAAATGTACTGATGTTGTTGATGTTGCTGATGTGTAATAAAAAGATATAACACCCTAACATGTGAAGTAGGAGCATTTTGTATTTTGTATTTAATTCTCTGATTTTTGTTAACATGTACTACAAAGAATGTTTTTTTTAAAAAAGATTAGTCACTTTTTCTATGAGTTCATTTGATCAATGTTTTGTATTACCAAACACAATGTTGTAGCCATTTACTGACTGAGATGAATTATTATTTTGACACGGCCTGGTTAGGCAATGTAACACCTGTTTTTGGTTGTAGAATGTGATTTGCAAGTTTGCCTCGGACACTATGCTAGATATGAAGGATCTTTAGATCACTCTATGTTCAATTACTGTGTATGTATTTTATTTTTTTCTCCTGTCATAGAAGCTTTAATCTTGGCGGGAGGTATAGTAAGCTTTGTCAGATCAAACTATGCCAGTAGAAAAACATACATCTCTAGGGTTATGATTTGTAAAATGTAAGGATGCATTATCGCCTGAGGGACTATATTAGATACTGCACATGATGTTACTGTCTACTTTAAATGTATCATCAGTTCTCTGAGCATGAAAGCTTTGGTCTTGGCGGGAGGTGTAGTGATGGGTTGTCAGACCACAGCTTACATCTCAGAAACTCCAGTCTGACCGGACATTAGCCGAGGGCAAAAGTATAGGGTAACTCTGCGGTTGACCAAGGATTGTAAATCAACTAGCTCCCCTCCCATGTGACATGTGGCCCCAACAAAACATGTAAGAAGGCACCAGCTGACCCTCTTCCGATATACAATAACCTACTCTCTGAACAAAGGCCGGACCTGACCTCACAATTAGCCAGGTCACTTGTAACCCCTGGAGCCCAACTCAAGGGGGCCACAAATCAACCAGGGCCTCTCGTGTTACACGGCCCCACCTGATGACTTCTCCTTACATCTCAGAAACTCCAGTCTGACCCGACGTTTGGGAAGTCAAGTGTAGGGGAACTCTCACGGTTGCTCTCCCAATATACACACGGCCCCGCCTGATGACTTTCCCAGATAGTTCTGAAAAGGTCCAGGCCTGACCGCACATTTGCGAGGTCAAAATGTAAGGAGACCCTTCGCCGCCCCCCCCGGCCAGCTGAACCTGACGGCTCGCTTCCCAATATATAGGACGTCCTGGTCCTCCCTCATGATTCGCAGAGAGAGAGTTGTCTTGTAACAAGGTGGCCAGCTACGACACCACCAGTCCTGCTCCAGCCGAAGTCAGGGGCCGGAGGCAAGTCGCCTCCGGTCAGGACCGAGACTTCCCTCCGGTGTCCCAGCTAAGCAGTCGCCCACCCGACACCAGTGTCCCCGCTAAGCAGTCGCCCTCCCGATACCAGTGTCCCAGCTAAGCAGTCGCCCTCCCGATACCAGTGTCCCAGCTAAGCAGTCGCCCTCCCGACACCAGTGTTCCAGCTAAGCAGTCTCCCTGCTAGGCCTTCCCTAGGTCACGTGAGTGTTTGTCAGAGCTTTCCATGGGATGAGTTACCCACGTGGGAAGTGTATTCATTTCATGTTCGTGTCCGAGAATCAGAGTGTCTAGTAACGTAATATGATGTCCTAGTAACGTAAATATAATGTCCTAGTAACTTCAATAGAAGGTGTTATTAATGTGTCCATGTCATGTTCGTAATTAATAAAGAGTTGTAACGAAGCAGTGTTTAAGAAGTCGCCCTTAAGACGTAATAGATGTGTATTGATGTATAAAGATACGATAAGTGTACTGACAGTGTAAATAACTATCACGGCCACGCTACCAAAGTCTTCCTCTCTTTATACTCTTATACTATCAATATTCTACCTATATGTAATCTTCTTCTTGTGAGTTTTGTTTCATTACATGAATTGGTAGTGATGGTTATAGTGGTGGTAATTAATTGGTTGAAGTGCTTCAGCAGAATTGGTTTTAGTAGTGATGGTGGTGATAGGGATGGATATGGTGGTGGCAGGGGTTATTGTGGTGGTGGTGGTGGTGGTGGTTTTGGAAGAGGTGATGATAGTGGTAAAGGTGGTGGTGTTAGAAGAGGTGGTGGTGGTGGTGGTAGAGATGGTGTAAAGGACACTGTATGCGGCAGGGGTGGTTGTGGTGGTGATGATGGTGGTGGTAGTAGGTGTTGGTTATGGTGCTGATGGTGGTGGTGGATATTGGTAGTAGAGGAGGTGATGGTGTCAGAGGGTGGTTGTGGAGGTGATGATGGTGGTAGCGGTGGTTGTAGTGACGATGGTGGCGGTGGAAGAGGTAGTGTTAGTGGTGGCCAGGAGCCAGGGTGATTGTGGTGAAAATTGCTTCTATATTTTGAATAACAATAGTGATAACACTTTTGGTGATTTCCTTGTGATGTCACGCGCTACCAACACGAGGGACATTATAAAACTTTTAGGTCGCCAAGTTATCACGCAGAACGAACATAAGGAAATCATTCTTCACGGCCTGGCCACCTCTAATGGGTGGCCATTAGGTAAATAAGGTAACTATCAACGATGAAATTCAACCAATTAAGAACAACCACCACCATCACAACCAACATCAGCACCACGATGACCACCACCACCACTACCACCATCACCACCACCACTACCGTAACCACCACCACCACCACCACCACAATCACACAATCACCCTTCCTCCACCACACGACAGGAGGCCCGACACATGCCCTACATTGGTCAGTGCCAGGGCACAGCGACAGGTATTACTGTCTCACATTGGTTCACTTTGTCCCTGCCAGGAGTCATACGCCTTTCCCGGTGTGTCCACTATAGTTCAGTGCCAGTTAAACTCCATACGTACATGATGACAATATTTCACTGTTATTGGCAGCGGTGGCGGCAGTGGTGTAGGTGGAGGCGTCGACGACGGTGGTGGTGGTAGTGGTGACAATAATGAAATGATGTCAACCTGGTAACGATGATGGTGAATTGCGGCAATGATAATTAGTGGTGGTGGTTACGGTGTGGTGGTGGTGGTGGTGGTGGTGGCAGCAGTGGTGGTGGTGGTGGTGGTGGTGGTGGTGGTGGCGGTGGTGGTAGCAGTGGTGAGGTGGTAATGGTGGTGGTGGCAGTGGAGGTGGTGTGGAGGTGTGGCAGTGGTGACGGTGGTGGTGGTGTGGTGGCGGTGGAGGCGATGGCGGCGACGGTGGTGGTGGTGGTGGCGGTGGTAGTGGCGGGCGGTGGTGGTGGCGGTCGCGGTGGCGGTGTTGGTGGTGGTGGTGGCCGTGGTGGTGGCGGTGGTGGAGGCGGCGGAAGCGATAGCGGCGACGGTGGTGTGTTGGTGGCAGTGGTAATGATGATGGTGGTGGAGGTGGTGATAATGGTGGTAGTGTCATGCATAATTATCAGTAATAAGTTAAAGGGCTCTAAAGGCAGACAATATTAAAGACTTTTCCCCGGTATCTATTATCCCTTGCTAAGTTACGGTAACCCTATTATAATTGTATATAAAAATAACTTTAATTAGAATAAAATCTTATATAAACAATTGAGCAAAAAAAAATAGTGAAAACCTGGCTGTATATACTGTACGTCCTTATAGAAAACTGACTGCACTGTCTCGTCTCACGTCAGGACTGATGGTTCCACACCACAATGAAGGCCACTGAGCCCAGTAAAGACAGTTATTTTCCACGCTATTAAAAATGTATCTCTATACTACAGTTGATAATCTAAACGAAATAAAATATAGAACAGTTCTTTCAAAAGTACAATTAAAATCGACCCTGTAACACCTGTAATGATAGTAATGTTACATTTAATAGATATAATAGTGACAATTTCTGGGGGGTTTTCGGGGGGGGGGGAACTTTTTGACCAACTATAGAGGTTTATATATACTGTGTATATATATATGTATAT
>NW_024752515.1:0-2655 GCF_018991925.1 Homarus americanus
ACAAACACACAGACATACTTCTTTGTTTTATATATATATAGATATATATATGTGTGAGTGTTTGTGTGAGGGAAACTGATGATAGTGTGGTTTTGGTAATTTGCTTTGGGCTATTCAAAGTATTGGGTTTCTCATTTACCGGGATTAATTTCATTTGGAGCGCTAATGAGCCTCGTACAGATTCAAGAACGTCGGGTCTCGTTGACTCATTCAAAGTGTTTGTGGTTTTATGAACCCTGAACAGAGGTGATATGCGTGGGTTGGTCAAAAAACTTCCTTCCTTCAGCCAGCGTGCTCCGGTAAGAGAACCCTCCACTTATATTATAATATTGATTTGTATGTTAAGTTCTTTTGTGAATTAATTTCTACGATAGTGATTGTTGATATGTTTCTATTCTGATTTAATGTTCATTATGTCAGGTGTTGTTTGTACTTAATGTTTGATACTAGGTTTATTACTTTATGAGTTTGCCGGAATATTATGACTGTTAATACGTTGTTTAGGAGGACTCTACCCACGTCAAGGGCCGGGCGTGAGAGGCGTCCTCATCAGTGTTCTTCAGTCCTTGTCATCCAGGGGACCACATGTATGACCTGACATATCCAGTTCGTGGGGACTCACGGAGGCCACTAGACCACAGTTTACCTTATCCCAGTTCAGGGGCGACTTCAGTCTACTAATCCCATCCCTTGAGTATACTGCTCGGGAATCTGGAGCTTCACTACTCCGGTCGACCTTTCGCCTCCCTATACCACTTCTGACAACTCGTTGGCGGAGCTGTTATGTGGTCGACCTGATGTTCGGTGTCAGCGAATGTTGATATTACCCTCGTTAATTTGTTAAATTTATTTGTGTGTGTGTGTGTGTGATAATGTTGTAATTAGATTTATATTTAAGTGGACAATTTTCCTTTTGCACCTCATAATCGATTGGTATAACATTTTTCCATCAAAGATCCTGCTTTGGCCACAGGTTAACCATTGTCCTCCAGTATTACCTAATCATTAGTTCCATCTTACGATACCTCCAGAGTCACCGTAAGTTACGAAGAAAAGTCAGCCATTTTAAATCGAGTTGCGGACTTCTGAAGTCCTAAGTGAATCACCACCGCAGGAGTTTATGAACTTTTAAGCACTTACGATGTTTGTAACTCGTTTGTGAATCTGGGCCTCGGTCCATTACCAGCAAGATACCACAGTCAAACATACACTATATGGACACAGTAATAGTAATGCTTTACACTACTATACTTTCTTTTCTATATTGTTCTTTCATCATTAGATCTTCGAATAGGGAAAATTAGCACATAAATGTCAGTTGTATTTCACTAAATAAACTTCGGTAGGTAGTGTAGAATTGAGTTTCATAATAATAATAATAATGATAAAACAAATAAAAATAATAATAATAATAATAATAATAATGATAATAATAATAATCTATATATATATATATATATATAAAACAAAGAAGTATGTGTGTTTGTTTGTGTGTAATAATAATAATAATAATAATTAACGGTTTATTGAAAGAGCTTGGCAGCCAGAAGGCTGAAAATATACAGTTACATAAGTGATATAAATAAGATATATAATAACTAGATGGGGAAAAGCTCAAACTACAGGGCATTTCAACATAGTGACAGTGCAAGAAGTAGTATTTACTGGGAGTGAATACACTGGTTTATTACAAGTTATTGATAACTTTTACAATGGTTGGGACTGAGCTGTTCTTATAGCGATCAGTTCGTGCACGTATGGGCTCGATGCGGTTGTGGTGTCGAACAGCAATTCTCGGGCTAGGGATCTCAGGTGGTAGTAGGAGCCGATGTCGAGGATGGTGCAGAAGCTTCTTACCAAATTTGCAGATGAGGTCGTGGTGATGGTCAGTGAGAGTCGAAAGGGTCAGTGTGTTGACCGCTTCTTGATACGTGGAGTAGGAAGGGAAAGAATAATCTTGCATGCCCTCTTTTGCTTTTTTTCTAGGTGTGTACGTTGTGTGGCATTTAGGGAGGAAGACCAGGTAGGGGAGGCATAGGTGAGCTTGGGAAGTATGAATGTTGAGTAAACACTGAGAAGCTAGGATGCAGGAACTCCGAGGGACTTGAGTCGGCGGAGGAGGTGGAGACGGAAACTGGAGGATTTGACTACTTCACTGACGTGTGGTTTCCAATTTAGTTTGTTGTCTATGGTGATGCCGAGGAGCTTCGCGGAATCTACAACCTGTGTGTGTGTGTCCTTACGAGAATCTCGGAAACTACTTTACCGATCTGTAGTGATGATGGATGGTTTTATATGGAGTGATGTTGATGGATGATGTTATATGTAGAGATGATGGGTGGTGTTATATGTAGTGATGATGGATGGTGTTATATGTAGCGATGATGGATGGTGTTATATGTAGTGATGATGGATGATGTTATATGTAGTGATGATGGGTGGTGTTATATATGTAGTGATGATGGATGGTGTTATATGTAGTGATGATGGATGATGTTATATGTAGTGATGATGGCTGGTGATATATGGAGTGATGATGGATGATTTTATATGTAGTGATGATGGACGTTGTTATATGTAGTGATGATGGATGGTGTTATATGTAGTGATGATGGATGATGTTATATGTAGTGATGATGGGTGGTGTTATATGTA
>NW_024752516.1:0-16623 GCF_018991925.1 Homarus americanus
TCCTGGGTGGTGGTGAATGGTCCTGGGTGGTGGTGGATGGTTCTGGGTGGTGGTGAATGGTCATGGGTGTTGGTGGATGGTCCTGGGTGGTGGTGGATGGTCCTGGGTGGTGGTGGATGGTCCTGGGTGTTAAGGGGATTATTATTATGGGAAAATTGTAGTGTTTAATTAATTTTTATTTATGTCATGGGAAGAATTTCAGTGTTGTTGTTTTTGTTATTGTTTTTGTCTGTGTTGTTGTTGTTGAGGTTTTTGTTGTTGTTTTTGTCATTGTTTTTGATGTTGTTGATTATGATGTTTTTGTTAATGTTGTTGTTGTTGAGGTTTTTGTTGTTGTTTTTGTCATTGTTGATGTTGTTAATAATGTTGTTGTTACTATAGGACACTACAACACTCGTCTCCAGTCAGTACCCGAGACTAAACTATTCCAATACCTGTTCTGGGGGGAGTCAAGAGACGCGGTTGGGGGAGTTTATTGTGTGTAGTGGGAGGAAGGGAGGGAGGGGGAGAGAGAGGAAGGGAGGAAGGGTGGGAGGGATGGGGAGAGAGAGGAAGGGAGGAAGAAGAAGAAGAGAGAGAGGGAGATGAAAGAAGGGAGATAAGAAAGGGTGTTTGAATAGTTTCGTGAAAATGAAAAAAGTTGTAAAGAGAAATATCATTGAAGACACTAAAGTTTGGATCAGTCTTGTGGCCGTCCGTGTATGAGAAGAGGCGCGGTGAGGAAAGAGTTGTCATACTCCCTCCGGTATATAAACACGACACGACACGACGACACAAAACAAAACAACAAGACACCGACACGACACCGACACGACACAGTCTGATATCCCTTACGAGTTGTTAAAAATAAAGGTATCTGATCTGTTTCAATAAATTCAATTAGTATAATAAAACACAAAGAAATTTACCCGCTCAAAACTCATAAATTTCCCTTAAAACTCATAAATTTCCACTAAAACTCACAAATTTCCCCTAAAACTCATAAATTTCCCCTAAAACTCATAAATTTCCCCTAAAAATCGAAACAATTGAGGGGAAAAAACCGAAAAGCTAAAAATATTTCCCCAGATAAATCCAAACATTAACCTGGAGGGGTAGAAACAGGGACGACATTTGACAGTACTGCAGTGAGCCCCTCAGGACGAAAAAGTTAAGTCATCGTTCTCAAAGGGAAAATAAAATAAGTTTGGCGAATCGTGTGACAAAATTGATTACTAGAGAGACGAGACTGATCCATGATCCTCAGAACTGTGTAGAGAGAGGGAGAGAGAGATAGAGACAGAGATGGGGAGAGAGGAAGGGAGAGACACGAGGAGAGAAGGGGAGACAAACATAAACAGACGGAAAGAGAGAAAGAGAGAGACAGAAAGAGAGAGAGAGAGGGAGAGAGAGAAAGCAAATGAGAAATAATGCGGCAGAGAGAGAGACGTAGAGAGAAAGGGAGAGACAAGAGACAAAGAGAAGTAAAAATAAAGAAGATATAGATAGCTATATAGAGAGAAAGCAGCCAAGAGGGAGAGAGAGAGAGATAGAGAGTATACATATGGTCACATCAGCTCTCACGAAGCCCCATAACACACAGTAAACAGACACTATAAATTACTACACAGACTTCCATAACCTGATCTCTCTCTCTCTCTCTCTCTCTCTCTCTCTCTCTCTCTCTCTCTCTCTCTCCTCCTATAAACATGAAGCCAAGACGAAATCTCATCCCTTACCTTTAACCTTCCTACGTAACTTCCAGCCCTCACCGTAACTCTTGACCCTCACCGTAACGCCTTGACCCTCACCATAACGCCCTAACCTTCACTGTAACGCCCTGACCCTCACCGTAACGCCCTGACCCTCACCGTAATGTCTTGACCCTCACCGTAATGTCCTGACCCTCACCGTAACGCCCTGACCTTCACTGTAACGCCCTGACCCTCACCGTAATGCCCTGACCTCACCGTAACGCCCTGACCCTCACCGTAACGCCCTGACCCTCACCGTAATGTCCTGACCTCACCGTAACGCCTGACCCTCTCACCGTAACGCCTGACCCTCACCCAACGCCCTGACCCTCACCGTAACGCCTGACCCTCCCCGTAACGCCCACAGGCCTCCACCGCGCCCTGACCCTCACCGTAAGCCCTGACCCTCCTGTAACGCCTGACCCTCCCACCGTAACGCCCTGACCTTCCCACTGTAACGCCTGACCCAACCTCACCGTGCCTTCACCCAGCCAACACGCCCTGACCCTCACTGTCACTCCCCAAGATCCAATTTCCTGGTACAGCAAGAACAGAAGAGGCAAATACAGACCAACCTGCCTTTAATCTTTTTATACACACACACACACACACACACACTCTCTCTCTCTTTCTCTCTCTCTCTCTTGATGAATGTGTGTGGGAGAGTGTTGAAGGAGGGAAGAAAGGAGGAAGAAGAGGAGGAGGAGCAGGAAGAGTAGGAGCAGGAAGATGAGGTCATTGTTGGCAGACCGTGGTCACTAGACTCTTGAAGACTGTGTACCCTGATATTGGTGAATGAATAGTAATAGTCCTGGTGAAACGTACAGACCAACATACAAAACATCAACACGATAAAATAAACAAAAACGATCCCCCCTAAAAAATACGACCCCCAAAGAACAACGACCCCCCAAAAACGACCCCCCTAAAAAAAACGACCCCCCAAAAAACGACCCATCCGAAAACGACCCCCAAAAAACGACCCCCCAAAATACGACCCCCAATAAACGACCCTCCCTAAAAATACGTAAACGAGATGAATAAAATTAGAATAAAAAAGAAAACAACAGAGAATAATTTAAGACCCTCGCCGGTGTTAAGAGGCAGGTGAGCTACCTAAAAGGTGAACACAGGTGAGCACAGGTGAACACAGATGAGAGAATGATTATATTGGTGAGAGAGACGTGAGGAAGAAAGGTAGAATGATTATAAAAGATAGTTAGGATACGTTACAATGGTTGTTGAGTTGGAGAACTGGTGTTTATTGCGTTGGGGAGAATGATGAGGTGCTAGAATGATCACAAGTCAGGAATAGAATGATGTTTGTTTTTTGTTTTTTTACGGGGATTAACCCACCCGGGCACAGGTCACTGACCCACATCGGGGCCTGGGGGGCGAAAATGTAATAATAATAATAATAATAATAATAATAATAATAATAATAATAATAATAATAAAATACAAAAATGAAAAAAAGATCAAGAGTGAGAAACAATATATGTATGTTGTGTTGTCCAAGTAAGAGAAACACTTGAAACCCTGCAATTGTGTGTAAATGAGGTAGAAAGTCAGATCAGCAACCTGGGACTTGGTCACATATGACAGCAGAGTCTACCATTACATAACACATTATGCTTCCAATATCTTCCCAGGCGGTAGTACCTCCCTGTTTGGTAGCTGTCTGGTACTAGAATGATCACAAGTCAAGAATAAATTGACCAAAAGTGAAGTTAGAATGACGAATGATTAGGGGTTAGAATGATGAAAAATAAGCTAGTGTTAAAGATATACGAGTCAGAATGATAAAATAATTAAAGGGAGAATGATCAAAGACATATTAGAATGACCAAAGCTAAAAGTGAGAACGTCTTTGGCATCAATAATGGCATTGATAGAGAAGGAAGGCTTGTGGCACTCTGAGACGTACTGAGAGTGGCAGACACAGACCTACGAGTATATAGAGTGGCAGACACAACACCTGGGGAAAAAATGGCAGATTTCCTCTTGACTTAAATACGCTCGACATGTGAGAAGTGACGCAAGATTGATTAAACAAGTGAAAAGGTGACGAACTACATCCTTGCCAGAGAGAGAGAGAGAGAGAGAGAGAGAGAGAGGATTTGGTGTAAACATCTTTATACTTCTTGAAGGATGTGGTTTTGAGGGAGGAGGAGGAGATGAATTATAGGGGAGGGAAAAGGAGGAGAGAGTTTTGGAGAGGGAGGAGATTTATGGAGAGTGAGGAAGAGGAGGGAGAGGGAGAGTTATGATGAGGGAGGAGGAGGAGGAGGAGGAGGAGAGGAGTTACGGGGAGCTAAAAGAATGTTTTGGTGAGGAAGAGGTTCTTACATCACTATAAACTGACACACACACACACACACACACGACGATGGTACTCCATAGGCTCATGGACGTGTTAGCAACCACCACCGGACTGAATTAAATGCATTTTGTTACAGACAGCGGCTAGTTTGTTGTGCACCCTATACTCCTCCTGTGGGCGGCAGCACAAAAAAGTTTACAGAATAGAGGTCACTTAATGGTGTGTATAACAGTCCCCCGTGGTCAGGATTATTATGCCATTAAATGCTACGAGGTATTTCCAGTATATTGTTTGTTTACTTGTGGACAAAGAAGTTGACTCCATACCCGTGTGAGGGGGCATACTGCAGTGTGATGCATACTTTATATATATTGTTATTCACATCTTCATGAAAGGCATTCAAGCACATTACAGTGTCTGTCACAAAAAGGTTCTATCTTCACACAGTCGAGGACGTAGTGCTAGAGTGTGTGGCCATATGTCTGGCCACACACCTAACATTAAGTCTTGTTCACATCTGCCTGAGGGACATACTGCCAGAGGTACTTATATCCTAACCTTAGTCTAGCGATTACAACATCTTGTGATCTTGATACTTGCCCCATATACATGTTTCACTTGATACATCTCACCATGGTAAACAGTGGATTGACTAGTTCCTGTTTCCAATTGTCTACTGTCTTCTAATTAATCAGCAAGTTATTTCCTGATTACAGTTTTAAGGGTTCCTATTGGTGACAGCTTAAGCCTAGGGCGTCAAGTGCACGTAGTGTAGATAAGGCGTCAGTGATGATGATACGGTCAGCGGTATTGTCTTAAGTCTTGTGGCCCCTAGTCTGGCAACTAATTCAATTTCTTCCATTGATTTTAACTCCTTCTATATTGTCATTAGGTTGAGTCACACTGAGAGCCCTTTCTGCCTTCTCACACACGTCTTTAGAGAGCCATCAGTGTAGATGGTCTATGTGATGTAATTTTCAATAGGTAGGTTGAGTATGTGTTCAAGAGCTCTCACTGGCGGTGTGTTGGAGAGAAGGACTGTGTATTATTAGTCGCTTGGCCTGGTATGTGGGTGACAGGTAAGTGCTGTTATGTCTCAAACTTTGTAATGTTTCTTTACTCTGAACATCCTCATATGTGTAGCTGTAAATTGTATCCATTTAGATTCACCAGTTATATGACCGCCGGGGGGGGGGGTTACTTGTCCGGCCGTCATGGTGGATGTGTAGATTATTTTAATATTTTTTTTAGCTTTGTATTTCAAATTATCTTATGTTTTTTTCCTCAAAGTAAATCCAAATATAATGTTGATCTCACGAATTCTTCCGATGACGTCACTGAATGTTGGAAAGTTTAAAAGCTATTATTATTAACAGACGAGATTAACTTGTTATTGTTGTTTGTAAAATATTAAAACCGTGCTGTGTTGTGTTGTGTTGTGTTGTGGTCTTTAGCCCACCTTCAGCAGTACCTTGGGTGGCGTATTATTTTCTGCATGATATTATCAAAGGTAGGGTTTACATAACTCTTTCGTTATGTAGCTTCACTTGGTACACTTTCCTCGGTGTATTTCTCTAGAAATCTCTTCAGAGATTTATTTTCCACCTTCCATAAAGGAATACAGCATCGATGAACGCCTGCACAAGTCCATTGAAAACCAAGCTTGTCGACTGGAAGCTGCTGTGTATGTTGAGAGAAGGCATGTCTTCTTTCCACAATCTTTTCGAGAAGCATTTGTTTTATGTTTAGATGTGATGTCTCTAACTGCTGAGAAACAAAGTACTTCTTCTCATATTTTTTTTTCGATTTTTCATGCGCCAGGCGTATTGAGCCAGGAATAGGTATATATTGTAAAAAAATAAAATAAAAAGTCTTTCCTCCATACAGTCGTACTAATTGCAGGAAACTATTTTTTTCGTTCCTTTTTAATTACAAACAAAAGACTTAAATAAGGCATTATGGGCGTAATTCAATGAAATGGCTGTATTTCACTCTGATGAGAGGATTGGGACTCAGGCACAGAGCTCGGTGAAGTTGAATGTGAGTCGAGCATTCGTGAGGAAGTTGATGCCAAGAATTACACCATAGTTGTTATCATTAGCGACGTAAAAAGGTGCCCAGTTAGTTTTACCCATGTAGGTGATGGGGACAGGGGACACGTATCCGAGCACCTTATCCTGCCCCATTACCGTGTTGCACTCGCGGACACACTCTGATGGTCGGTAGTAGAGGTGCAACTGTTGCGCGTATTCGGGTGTTATGTAACAGTAGGTACAGCCTGTGTCCAGCAGGCATGAAACAGTCTGGTTTCGGATTTTACATGTGGCTGCTAAAGGGGTTATGGGCTTGAGAAGGTGTTTGGAGGGTGCCAGTAGGGTAAGAGTGGGGTTTTTGGTAGACAGGTCCAAGACGGACTGACTTAACACATCCATGCCCAACACAAATGGCGCCCCTTTCCTCGCCACAATCAAAGAAGGCCGGAGTTTATATGCACCGAGCTGTACCTTCATTTCAAGCCGACCATAAACTCCATTTTTCGTTGACCCACTACCGGTATCGACCGAAAACTTTTCACGGTCCACTATATAGTCCTGAAGTCCAGCAGAGATGACAAAATCTAACGGTATAACTGATACATTGGAACCACTGTCGAGGCAGAAGGTGGCTTTCAGGCGACGCTTTGTTTGGTTCTGTTCATCTACATCGTAAAGGTATCCCGAAACCAACAACTCCCGAGGACACCGACTGTAGGTGACAGACACTGGATATGAGGTCTTTTCCATTTTGGTTAAATATAGTAAATTGTTTTCAAGATCACCGAGACATTGAATTAGAATTCGGGGCTAAATGTAAAAAATACCCCCATGTACTTAGGTTGGAATTTTTTATAGTGTTGTAAGAGACAAGAAGGTGAAGATGGTAACGGGGTGGTGGTGCCATGCTACTGCTCGGCCTTCCTCGGCGCCTACTGCACCGTAGAAACTCTTGAGTTAGACACTTAGGAGTTGTACTGTGTGCTGGAGCCCCACAAGGTGAAGGACGAGCTGCAGCTCACCTCACCGCAGGAACTGTAATCCGTAATTCAGTTGGTCGAGGAGGAGACCGTGACCACCCTCTCCAGCCCACCGGACCTCGCGCTAACCTAGCCAGCCCACCGGACCTCTCACTAACCTAACCAGCCCACCGGACCCCTCACTAACCTAACCAGCCCACCGGACCTCTCACTAACCTAACCAGCCCACCAGACCTCTCACTAACCTAACCAGCCCACCGGACCTCTCACTAACCTAACCAGCCCACCGGACCTCTCACTAACCTAACTAGCCCACCGGACCTCTCACTAACCTAACCAGCCCACCGGACCTCTCACTAACCTAACCAGCCCACCGGACCTCTCACTAACCTAACCAGCCCACCGGATCTCTCACTAACCTAACCAGCCCACCGGACCTCTCACTAACCTAACCAACCCACCGGACCTCTCACTAACCTAACCAACCCACCGGACCTCTCACTAACCTAACAACCCACCGGATCTCTCACTAACCAGCCCACCGGACCTCTCACTAACCTAACCAGCCCACGGACCTCTCACCCTAACCAGCCCACCGGATCTCTCACTAGTGACAAAATATTTGCTGTGATAATGAAGCATATAGGAATAGTGACAAAGCTGTGTAATAAGTGGCCAGTGGTACATCACCCACATATTTTAAGAATCAGCCTTACCTTACCTTACCTTACCACTGTGTTATAGCTTCCGTTTTACCTGTAATCACTGATCAAGAGTCGTATTAGGGTCAACTCGTAGTGTTACGAGTTGGGGATTTAGAATATAGTTATACGTCTACCCAGATCCCAACAGGTAACAACAATAAAAAACAAAACAAAGACAATCGGACTATAAAAGGGTAGACAAAGGATGCGAGTTTTCGTTGTATATAATAGAGTACCATAAATCCCTTAACAAAATATTCAGCTTATAAATTACCCTTAACCAAACTTAACCTAAACATTAACAGTATATACATATTAATAAACATAAAACAATCTCGAAGCAAGTGGACGTGGGGAAATTAATACAAGATAATAGTACTTAAGTGAGGAGCTGAGATGGCTGACGAGTAAGGCTGAGTATTGTAGAAGACGGTAGGTAATCACTGCACGTAGGTTTAGAGGATAGATGATCCTGTGGTCACTTCCCAGAGCCAAGTCCTCTCTCCTCGAATTGGAGCTGACAAAGAAGACTAGGAGGAAGTGACGCAACAACCAGGATATGGAGAAGGGAAACCCCGGAGTGTTAACTAAGACGAGTCATACTCGTGTCTCGTCCCTAGATGGCGTTGCTCGTGGTGCTGGGTAGGTAGATCAAGACAATAGATGGCGTGGTTCGTAGTGCTGGGTGGAGGGGTTCGTAACAATGTGTTTTATTCATAACTGTTTATAAGTTATGTTTTTAAAGTCTTTTGCCTATTTATTAAGAAAATAAACTATCGCACAATAACTGGAATATCACCGTAATTAACGCTATGAGCCTCGTTGAACACAGTATTAAGTGAGAGAGAGACTACTCACGGCTCATAGGAAAGTTACCATGATTGATGTAATTATATAAACCATCTCACATACCAGCCTAAGATAAAGGCATAACACTTATCTGGGGATGTTGTGGTTAACAGACGTATTTAAAGATAGGAATAAGAATGATTGTAATACTTATACCTGAGAGCTGCTTTAATGGTGATGACTCGCGGTGTCTTGTGTCCACGATACGAGTACAGAGTAATGGGGTGATCATCTGTCTGTCTGTGTCCTTTGGTGTTGTTGGGGTAAATCCTTCCCCAAATAGTACCAGAAAAACAGTAAACAAGGGAAGCAAATAAGGAGTAACGGAGAGAAGAAAAACAAAAACAGAAAAATAACAGGTGGCTGGGTGATGAGGGTGGAGAGGTGGATGATGGGATGGAGGGGAAGAGGTGGATGATGGGGTGGAAGGAGACGGGTGGATGGTGAGAGTGGAATCTCTTAGCTGAGGGCTTGAAGAGTTCACCTATAACCTTCAGCTAAAACTTTCAGCTAAATCCTGCAGCTAAAAGATTCAGCTAAAGCTTTCAGGAAAAACGTCCATCCCAGTCCAGAGAGTTTATTCAATGTTGCCTCAAGGCATCACCTGAGTGAACCCTACCTGGACGAACCTTAACTCTCTCTCTCTCTCTCTCTCTCTCGCTCTCTCTCTCTCTCTCATTTATTCCAAAGTGTACAAGAACCCAAGCTATTTATTTTCATCTATTTAAATCAAGGAATCAGATAGGACCAGCCATAAGGTTAATAGCAAAGCCTTACAGGGGGCCAGATGATAGTGGGAGAGTTTACTGTGGAAAAAACGGCAGTACAGGCTGTGGGTAGGTGACGTTCACATAAGACGATCATTTTAAGTCGTTCATTCTAGTTTAAGACGCTCATTCTAAGTCGTTCATTCTAAGACGTTCATTCTAAGACGTTCATTCTAAGACGTTCATTCTAAGTCGTTCATTCTATATTAAGACGTTCATTCTAGTTTGAGACGTTCATTCTAATTGAAGTCGTTCACCCCGAGTCGTTCACCCCGAGTCGTTCACTGACATAACCTACAAGGAAAAACATGGGTTATGATTGATTATTTCTCTCCCCCGAGATTGCGTTTATTTATGGGGTCACTTTAGGGGGTTGACCTACCCAACCTAACCCAACCTTTAGTAATACCAATCCTACGTCTTTCATTGCATCCTTGTTTCATTTCTTCATTCTCTCTGCTATACGTAACTTCCTGAACCATTTGCTTACTCAGAACACATCAGATTTACCAATTGACACTAAATGTACTCTGAACAAACTCATGTAAGCGGATTAGACTCTAAAATGAGAACTTGGTCCATGGAAAAAAAAAAAAAAAAAAAAAAATATATATATATATATATATATATATATATATATATATATATATATATATATATATATATATATATATATATATATATATATATATATATATATATATATATATATATATATATATATATATATATATATATATATATATATTTTTTTTTTATTGATTCATCTGTGAAATTTGAGTCTTGAGTTTTTGAAATGAGATGAAGATGCAGGTACAGTAATTATTTTTTTTTGTATCCTGTGTATTTAGTATTTGAAGTTACTGTACCTGTTCGCTCGTTACCTAATTGGTTCTGAAAAATTAGGTGACTTAGTGTTACCTGAGGAGGAGGGGTAATTGGTGAGTGTGAATGGATGATGGCACACACACACCCACACACACACACACACACACACACACACACACAGCACACAGCACACAACTCATAAGATACATACAGCATAAAAGATACACATAATATACACACAAACACATATAACACATACCACACTCCACCATACCACACCACCTCATACCACACCACCTCATACCACACCACATACCACACCACCACATACCATACCACACCACACCACCACATACCACAATACACCACCCCACCACATACCACAATACACCACCACATACCATACCACACCACCTCACACCACACCACACCACACGAGGAAAAAAAGAGAGAGAGGAACAGAGAAACAGACAGACGGACATAAAAACAGACAAACAGACATACAAACACAGACAGACAGACAGACAGACAGACAGACAGACAGACAGACAGACAGACAGACATAAAAACACAAAAAAACACCCCCCTCCAAAAAAACAAAAACAAAAGTTTCCAGAAGACGTAAGGAAAACCCCCCCAGAAATAATACTGAAGGCACCATCATGGAAAATTACACCTTGATGATGAACTGAAGGAGGCTGTGTGTGATCCACCCTTCATACGAGAGTTAAAAACCGATTCCTTGGGGTTGAAATCTTGAGAAGTTTACTAAAGTTCCACCAAAACTTTTTCTCTCTGTTGGAGGGTAAAAAAATAAAACTTCAGACATTTCTCAGAGAGTCTAATGCATTTTGAATAACTAGGTAATGCATTTTGAATAACTAGGTAATGCATTTTGAAAGGAAATTTGATGTGTGGTATTTTTTTGTCGTGGGATTTTAGGATTGTGTGTAATGATGATAATTATATATTGTAGAAGGTTGTGGTCGGTGTCTTATAGTAATGGAGGCATAAGGTGATGTTGTCTTGATAGTTTATTATGTATTGTTACCTGGCATTGTAAAGTGCAAGGTGTATCTTTGTATTGGTAAACATACACGAACTGTAATTATACCGCCACCTTCACACCTACACACTACCACCTACACACCACCAGCACCACCTACACCACCATCACCACCTGCACACCACCACCACCACCACCACACCATCTACACCACCATCACCACCATCACCACCTTCACACCACCACCACCACACCACCGCCACCACCTGCACACCACTACCACCTGCACACCACCATCACCACCTACACACCACCACTACCACCTACACCACCACCACCACAATACCATCACCACCTACACATCACCACTACCACCTACACACTACTACCACCTGCACACCACCACCACCACACCACCATCACCACATACACACCACCACTACCACCTACACACCACTACCACCTGCACACCACACCACCACCACACCACCATCACCACCTACACACCACCACTACCACCTACACACATAATTAAATTCTCTCTGATAAACCTTTCCAACAATGTGCATCGTCTTCAAAAGGCATCACGTATCACTGCTGTCGTTGTATTTGTCATAGTTGGGTCGATCAGTGTCGAGCAAAAGCAACACAGGTGATTGATGCACATCCCCTGGGCCACGTCTGGTAGTACTGATGTTGATTTTCACCTAAACTAACCTCACCTCACCTAACCTTGGTTCACTGGTAACAAGCGGTGAGGTGGGGGATCACACAACACCAGACACACTCACTTAGTTTGGGCACTGGTTATCTGCACAGCCTGGTTTCATGGGTCCTCTCTCTCTTATCTGCAGGTCCCTATAATCCCTCGTCAGTTTGCTGCAGTAATCCTTCACTTTCTCTTTAATGTCATTGCTGGTTTTCTTACACCGTTCATTAACATTGTAAATGAACTTGGTATTTAATATTCCCTCAACTAACTTTAGTCCAAACAGTGCTCGGTTAGAGTTGCTGTTGTTATAATGTTATTACTGTGTTTCAACAACAAAGGTCTTTAAGCGCGTAACGAGGTTAGTAATTACACTATTCTGACATTTTATAGACACTTCCTGCAGTAAAACCTCGTGACTCTCGCAACAGATGCAGAGGTGCGTTGTCTCCACCACAGGGAATGACACTATCAATACTTTAGTGTGGGTCCAAGTGCTCTCTAATGCTTTCATCAAGTCCCGAGTGGCCGTGTCAAAGCGGACAGGGGTTTGTATCCCTCTGAGGCTGTGTTTTAAGGTTATGTATATTGACTGGTGGTCCGCGGGGTTAGTCATTATTATAGTGTTGAAGGAGACAACCAGAACGTCAATATTTGTCTCCAGAGCTACATGTAATATAGCCCACTGTCTCTATGTAGCTCAAGTCAGCATTGTCCTATAATTCCTGAGTCACTGTGGGTGATACTGGTGGATGATACTGCGACTCTCATGTCTCTGTCTGACATCACCGCCCAGGATAAACTTTAGATTCAAGCTCCGTTTTGGTGCCTTAAAGTCCTTGGTCAATGTCTGCACGAGTTGCCTTTTCATAACATGTATCGCCCTCTTGCAGTCATTGGTCCTTCATTATGGTCTCAGTTACTGTGTCTGCTGCAGCAACAATGAGATGATGATCCGCCGTGACGTAATCTCTGGTGGCTTGTGTGACTCGTTGATGTGGGTTACTGTTCTGAGTTAACATATTCAGCAGCTGGTTTAAAGAAGCCGCGTGGCTCAGTATCTGAGATGCATACATTACATCAACAAGTTTCTGCTTCAGTATTCATGACGCAAGTACACAGCTAAACTAAGGTGTTAGGTAAATCTCAGACACTACCTGCGTGATATTATCAGAAGCTGTGTGTAGACGAGGATGATTGGGATCAATCTTTGGCACGCCATCTGCCTCATCATAAAGCTGTTTTTTTATGAGTCAATAAACTGTTTTGTATAATAATGGATCATCCAATTTTTCAAGGCTGTAGTTGATATACTTCTCCAGGAGAGTAACACTCACCGCCAAGTTTCCTTAAATGTGAGAATTGTCGCCTCAAAATATCCACAACTTTGTGAATTATATTATCCTCTGTGATCTCCTTCACAGTCAAGTATCACCCTTCAGAAATTTAATAAATTACTGAGCCTTTCTTGGCGCTTCGCCTATAGAAATGTCTTTTGAGCAGACTTGATTAGATATTCCTGGTTGAGGGATGAAAGAAATATCTGGCCGTTCATTGGTTAGCTGTTTCTTTAGGTTTTAGATTGATATTCCTCGCCATGTTCAGCTACACTTTCCCTAAGATTCTCTAGGAAACAATTAAGTGTTGTCAATAAGAAAATGTTATCGTTACTGATGGATGACTGGGCCAGCAGTTGCCACATGTTCTCTTTGATATAACTGTTCGTTTCTGTTTGTTTCTTCTGCGTTTTGAGCTTCGGTTCATCGATGTACTTGGCGTAGCAGTTGTTTGCCCCGTAGTATCGAGCTTCTACAGCAACAACATCACTACTGAGTCTAGTGAACACCTCAAGGTCGCCTGTCTGATGTACTACCTATGATTGACTGAACCAATGACCAGCTATGTGGTTTCTTTGGGTTCCACACACACACACACACACACACACACACACACACACACACACACACACACACACAATAATAGCCTGTGACCTGGTGAAATATAACGGATCCATCTCTACTTGTACTAAGCATTTCATCTTTATTTTCTCTTTTCAGTAATAATTGTAACTATCAAGAACTAGTGTAAGTTGACCTGCAATTTCTCTGATTCTGGAATGTGTCGTTGTCGTATAGAATTGAATTGTATTGAAACAGTTTATTTAACCAGAAAAACATAGATACAGAGTGGATAATAATAACAATATTAACATGGCTGAGCCAGTTGAGAACCTGAGCTCTCCTGTAGGCACCTGATATATACTATACATAAATCTCAAGGAAGTATTATATAGCATTTAGTAACATCTGGAATAGTACAATAGCATGGTGGTAATAAGAACATCACAGAATGTTACCACGGTTATCACTTCAATATTTATTTATTTTATTTATTTATTATAAGTATTATACATAAATTACAGTGGAATTGAAAAACATAAATATAATGGGGAAGCAGAACAACTTGGGTTGTACAGTATTAAGGTTGAACAAGAGGACAGAGCTGTCAGGATTATGTCTAGTTGGAAATATATTTATTGCAATGGTAATTTCTTGTCTATTTACATGATAATTTCCGATAAAACGGTTTTGATGGTACAATAAAAGCAGGTACTGTAAATATAGTAGGTGTTACAAGATATATTAATACTTAGACAATAGATATTTTTTAAGAAATGGTTTAAAGGAAGGGAGCGTAGTCTTTGCTCGGATGGGTCGGGGTCAGTCTTTTTATTAGAAATTGCCACCCTATTACACACCGTAGTTTACAACAGGTAGAAAACAGTGTTTGTGATTTATTAAAGTCTAGAGAAACTGCTGGTGACATTTGTTGGTGTCAGAGTCCTCCACTCGACGCTGGAAACATCAAATTGTGCCGCCATTACGCTGTGTCTGTATTTATCTAAAAGAGAGAGGAATTAAATTTGGTTTATACAATTTACTCTCGCCAGTAACAGACAAAGACTAATTCGCCTGACAAATCTGGGACCTGACCTGAGATTGGACTTAGTTTAACCAGAAAATTGTGTAATATAAAATATTTTGCGTTTAAATCGGTTGTTTTGGTCTATTATTTTAAAATTGGTTTTATTATTTGTTCAAATGATCTGAAAACATCTTAGCTAGAATACGTGACCCCGAAAACATAATGTTTGGCACCATAAACATCTTCCTAGTTAGCATAATTCCTCAGATATTGAATTTCGATGGAAATTAGCCCGTTTGGGAAGATGGCGTCATTTGCTAATCACACCCACCCACACACACACACACACACACACACTTCAGACAACGTCACGGCGGTGTTTGCTGACCTCCAGACCCCGAAGAAAAGTTTTAGCCATACAGACAAATTTTACCCTGCCGACCCTCACCCTAGCTGACCTTCGCTGCCACCTACACACACCACCACCTACACATTACTACCATCACCTACACACCACCTACACACCACCACCACCTACACACCACCACCACCTACACACCACCACCTACACATCTTCCTTCCTCCCTTCCTCCCTTCCTTCCTTCCTCCCTTCCTTCCTTCCTTCCTTAGCTCCACGCATTTCTTCCCGATCTGACCTCAAACATACAAGAGCTAACCCCTGACCTGACCAAACCAAGTTACGATTGTAAACTTCATCTTGATTTGATCAGTAAACACAAAGTTGGCCAGAAACAAGTTATAAAAGACTTCACTTATAACCACGTCACTCTAGGTTAGGTTAGGTTTTTTGTAGTGATGATTCTTTCCAGTAAATCCGGCCTGGAATTTTAGGATTTTCTTACACAGGTCAAAATTTAAGGATTTTATTTGTTGTAAGGTTTTATGTCTATAGATTAGTCAGCCAGCTTACCAGTTCGCCAGCCAGTTAGAGAGCCAGCCAACCAGTCAGCCAGCCAGCCAGTTTCCTCCCTCCCTCATCTTCCTATTGTTGTCTCAGTTTATATGTCATTAAGTTCATTGAGTGTGAGCAAATCTCTCTCTCTCTCTCTCTCTCTCTCTCTCTCTCTCTCTCTCTCTCTCTCTCTCTCTCTCTCTGCATCTGCTTTGTTTCTGTCTGTGTGTCTCTCAAGTGTTTTGTTTACCTCGTGTGGGTCATCAGCGGCCTCTGTGGTGCCAAATATCTCCTTACTTAACACGATTGACGTTAGCCTTCAGACCCTCTGTGTGTGTGTGTGTGTGTGTGTGTGACAAAACAAACCCACTCACACAACCAAACACTCTTTAAGTCTTCATCCAAACACAAAAAAACACAAAATTTCTATAAGGTAAATAAAACACCATAGCCTTAAGTATAACACACACACACACACACACACACACACACACACACACACACACACACACACACACACACACACACACACACACACACACACACACACACACACACACACACACACACACACACACACAGTGGCAGAGTGTATGTCTTATATTCTCAACACTTTATTTACACTTAGAATATTATTAAAGAAAAAATGAGAAAGATATATTAGTGGTGGTGGTGGTGGTTAGTGTTAATAGTCTACTAGTGATGATAGTCTGGGAGATAGTCTACTAGCGGAGATAGTCTGGGAGATAGTCTACTAGCGGAGATAGTCTGGGAGATAGTCTACTAGCGGAGATAGTCTGGGAGATAGTCTACTAGCGGAGATAGTCTGGGAGATAGTCTACTAGCGGAGATA
>NW_024752517.1:0-2925 GCF_018991925.1 Homarus americanus
TGTACCTGGAAGAGTCAGGGGGTGTACCTGGAAGTGTCAGGGGAGTACCTGAAGTGTCAGAAGTGTACCGGAGTGCCTGAGGTGTACCTGGGATTGTCAGAGGTGTACCTGGGAGTGTCAGGGGTGTAACTGGGAGTGTCAGGGTGTACCCGGGAGTGTCATAGGTGTGCAGTGTCAGCGTTGTAACTGGGAGTGTCAAGGTGTACCTGGGAGACAGAGGTGTGCCTGGGAGTGTCAGAGGTGCACCAGGAGTGTCAGACGTGTACCTGAAAGTGTCAGAGGTGTACCTGGGAGGCCAGTGTACCTGGGAGTGTCAGAGGTGTACCAGGAGTGTCAGTGGTGTACCTGGGAGTGCTGGCTGGTGTACCTGGGAGTGTCAGAGGTGTTCCTGAGTGTCAGAGGTGTACCTGGGAGTGTCAGAGGTACCTGGGAGGTCAGAGACGTGTACCTGAAAGTGTCAGAGTGTGTACCTGGGAGTGTCATTGGCCTGGGAGTGTCAGAGGTGTACCAGGGAGGTCAGTGGTGTACCTGGGAGGTCAATAGGTACCTGGGAGTGTCAGAGGTACCTGGAAGTGTCTGGGGTGTACCTGAAGTGTCAGGGGTGTACCGGAGTGTCTGAGGTGTACCTGGCAGTGTCTTAGGTACCTGGGAGTGTCAGAGGTGTACCTGGGAGTGTCGGAGGAGTACCTGGGAGCGTCAAAGGAGTACCTGGGAGGTTTTCAGAGGTGTACCTGGGAGTGTCAGGAGGTGTACCTGGGAGTGTCTGAGGTGTACCTGGGAGTGCTGGGCGGTGTACCTGGGAGTGTCAGAGGTGTACCTGGGAGTGTCAGAGGTGTTCCTGGGAGTGTCGGAGGAGCACTGGGATTGTCAGAGGTGTACCTGGGAGGGTGTAACTGGGAGTGTCAGGTGTACCTGGAGGTCATAGGGTACCTGGGAGGTCAGAGTTGTACTTGGAGTGTGATTGGTGTACCTGGGAGTGTCAGAGGTGTATCCGGAAGTGTTCGGAGGTGTACCTGGAGCACGAGGTGTACCTGGAGTGTCAAGGGGTGTACCTGGGAGGTCAGGGGGTGTAACTGGGAGTGTCGGAGGTGTAACTGGGAGTGCTGGTGTACCTGGGAGTGTCAAAGGTGTACCTGGGAGTCTCAGGAGTAGTACCTGGGAGTGTCAGAGGTGTACCTGGGAGGTCAGTGGTGTACCTGGGAGTGTCAGAGTTGTACCTGGGAGGTGTGATGGTGTACCTGGAGTGTCAGAGGTGCACTTGGGAGTGTCAGAGGTGCACCTGGGAGTTATAGAGGTGTAACTGGGAGTGTCTGAGGTGTACCTGGGAGTGTCTGAAGTGTACCTGGCAGTTCGAGGTGTACCCAGTGTTGAAGTGGTACCTGGGAGTGTTAGGGGTGTACCTGGGAGTGTCAGCGGTACCCGGAGTTTCTGAGTACCTGGGAGTGTCTGAGGTGTACCGGAAGTGTCTGAGGTGGTACATGAATGTCGAGGAGGTATCTTGCAGCAGAGTAATCTGAAGTGTCGGAGGTCAGAGTGTATAGCCACGTGATCAGAGGTACCTGGGAGGTCAGAGGAGTACCTGGGAAGGTCAGAGGTGTACCTGGGAGGCCAGAGGTGTTCCTGAGAGTGTCAGAGGTACCTGGGAGGCTGCGGTGGTGTACCTAGAAGTGTCAGAGGTGTACCTGGAAGTGTCAGAGGTGTACCTGGGAGAGTCATTGTGTACCTGGGAGTGTCATTGGTGTACCTGGGAGTGTCAGACGTGTACCAGGGAGGTCAGTGGTGTACCTGGGAGTGTCACAGGTACTGGGAGTGTCAGAGGTGTACCTGGAAGTGTCAGGGTGTACCTGGAAGTGTCAGGGGAGTACCTAAGTGTCAGAGAGGTGTACCTGGGAGTGCCTGAGGTGTACCTGGGATTGCTGGGAGGTGTACCTGGGAGTCTCAGGTGTAACTGGGAGTGTCAGGTGTACCTGAGGTCATAGGTGTATCTGGCAGTGTCAGGCGGTGTAACCGGGAGGTTGGGGGTGTGCCTGGAGTGCCGAGGTGCACTTGGGAGTGTCACAGGTGCACCTGGGAGTTATAGGAGGTGTAACTGGAGTGTCAGAGGGTGTACCTGGGAGGTCGGAGGAGTACCTGCAGCTGTCAAAGGAGTACCTGGGAGTGTCGGAGAGGTGTACCTGGTAGTGTCAGTGGTGTACCTGGTAGTGTCAGAGTTGTACTGGGAGTGTGATTGGGTGTACCTGGGAGGACAGAGGTGTATGGGAAGTGTCAGAGGTACCTGGGAGTATCAGAGGTGTACCTGGGAGTGTCAGGGGTGTACCTGGGAGTGTCAGGGTGTAACTGGGAGTGTCGGGTGTAACTGGGAGTTTCAGAGGTGTACCTGGGAGTGTCAGAGGTGTACCTGGGAGTGTCAGAGTAGTACCTGCGAGTGCTCAGAGGTGTACCTGGGAGTGTCAGAGGTGTACCTGGGAGGCTGGGGAGAACCAGAGTGTAAGAAGGCACTGGGAGGTTGGGAGGTACCAGGGAGTGCTGAGAGGTGAACCAGGAGGTAGAGGTGAACCAGGAGTGTCTGAAGTGGTACCTGGGAATATCGGAGGCCTGGGAGCACGGAGGTGTACCTGGGAGTGTCAGAGGTGTACCTGGCAGGTATCATTGGTGTACCTGGGAGGCTGGGGTGGTGTACCTGGGAGTGTCAGAGGTGTACCTGGAAGTGTCAGAGGTGTACCTGGGAGTGTCATTGGTGTACCTGGGAGTGTCAGAGGTGTACCAGGGAGTGTCAGTAGTGTACCTGGGAGTGTCATTGGTGTACCTGGGAGTGTCAGAGGTGTACCTGGAAGTGTCAGGTGTACCTGGAAGTGTCAGCGGTGTACCTGGAAGTGTCAGAGGTGTACCTGGGAGTGCCTGAGGTGTACCTGGGAGTGTCTGAGG
>NW_024752518.1:0-20862 GCF_018991925.1 Homarus americanus
TGTTGTGGTGCAAACTATGGCCTTCAGTGGTAAATGAGTCAGAGGTTCACTGATTCAACTGTAGAAATCAAGTATCCTTGAAATAGTAAAATTGTTCCAGGGTTTGATGTCATGGACACACAGGACCTAGATAATAAGCCTTGTGAAGTGTAAGAATCACATACAGCAGAGTTAGTTCACCCAGTTGTGGATGTGTTTTCCTAACTTTGCTGTTGGGGAAGTAAAGGTGGTCGAGTGTAGTATTGGTCACATTACCTTGTATACCTACAAAAAGCTTAAGTCTCACTATGTTGTATCCATACTGACCTTAACAACTCGCCAGGCTTACGTGATCCACATACACAAGAGAAGTAATTTTTCCCTGCCTTCGAACTGACTGACGAGGACACTAACCTGGCAAGGGGATTATAGGCACAAACCCACTTTAAGAGAAGTAAAAAACATGAATGACAAGTCTCTCGAGTCACTGAGGACCTGACCACCCACCACCAGCACCTGTACCACTTAGTCATACCGTAAGTGCAAACAGTCATTAGTGCATATTTTGGCAACGATGTGTTTTTGGGCGCGGCCTTAATGACAACAGACAAAACGAACCAATTAAACCAAACCTAAAGATCTTGAGATATTTTAAAGTTGAATTTGGTTGGGTGGTTTTGCTTATCGTCATTATCAGTTTAGTCATGGTTAGACCAGAACCTACATTGTTGTCAGAAATTTGTCATGAATAATTCATTTTAATAATTGTTAAGACCATTATCGCAGTCTTTAGCACCATGGTACCTGCAGTATCATACACTTACATTAAAACAAACTAAACCAACCAACTAAACCTACCTAATCTAACATTACCTAATATAACCGAACCTAACCTAACCTTACTTGGTAAAGATTCGAAAATGGTCACTTTATTGGATTTTCGTCGGAAATTTATATTTTTCGATTTTCACTTGAAAATTTTATTTTTATCGCACAGAGTGGGCAGGGCTTTGAGGTAAAGGGAAATCGTGAGGTAAAACACGCAAAACGCTGACGAAATTAAACCTAACCTAATTTAATTATCACAGAAATGTTAGGAGTAATTTTTAAGAACGGGTATCCGGGTTAAGGAGCCAAGTTAGGAAACATTCCAATAGAAGAAAACTTCTTCAGTTTAATTAAGAACATCCCAAAAATGGCGGTGGAAATAAATTTTTACCAAATAAAAAAAAATTATCAAGAACCTAACCTCAGTCAATCAAGAGTACCGTCCCCATATATATGAGGGTTGGCGACCACAGTCCTCCACTCTAAACTTTCTCGGACTGTTTTTAACAATCCCCCAAGGTTTTAATTTCATCATCCACCCCAGTCGTTGCCTTCCCCTGGCCCTTTTACCCTCAACTTTGCCCATTAATATTTCTGTTATTATCCCCTCGTCCCTAATTATATAACCAAAGTGTCTCATTTTTTTATGTACAGTTGGGGACATTTCCGACTAGTACACTCAGCGTTGTCAATCCATTCTTTCCGTGAGGTGTGAACCCCTGCGAGTATCTGAACGTGAATCTGAAGCCTCTAAGTTACTCGGTGAGACTTGAGGTGCACACAGTAGCCTGGGACCACAATGATATAATTTGTCTCCATACATGTGCCCGGCAACGTTGACATAGATAATTAGTGTAGTATGGACGCTTTTCATTCACCTAACGTGGAGTAAATAATACCTGTCCTGCAGTGACAATGTAATGCTGAAAAAGGAAAAAATCTACCACTTTATTTACCCTCAAGCAAAGTCTAAGGTGTTATAGTGCCAGGCTTTATGGAGTGTGGTGTGGTGGTGGCGTGGTGCCTAGGATTGTGAGACAAAGTCAATAGTCTTGCCTGCCGCATTTCTGTCCAATCACCTAATTTTCTACTTGTTTACCAAATCTCACTTACGTAACAGGAAAAGCATCATTATACACATATTTTCACTGTTAATATTGTATAGTATATTTTTGTAGCGTACACAAAAAAAACACTCATAAATACAATTTCTCTTCATGCCTAGGCACATTTCGTCATGGCTCAGGTTTATCCCAAAGTTGACATGAAGAGCATGACTAATGCCCACATACTATAGCAGACAGGCTGTAATAATGTTATGTTATTTATCTCAATGACACTACAACCAAATGGTAAGTATTAGCATTCAGATCTTGAGTATTTCTTACTTAACACAACAGTGTGGCGGTGCAACTGTCCCCTATCCTCTGTCCAGTGCACAGAGACCTCCCCTCCCCTACGTCCCCTTACGTCACACCACCTCCCCTAAACATCCCCCTGACATCATTTCGGTTATTTACATTAAGAGAGTTACAGGGTGTATTAAAAAGGTATTTGAAGGCTAATTTTGTTTTTCAATTTCTGTGTATGTATGTATGTATGTATGTATGTATGTATGTATGTATGTATGTATGTATGTATGTATGTGTGTGTGTGTGTGTGTGTGTGTGTGTGTGTGTGTGTGTGTGTGTGTGTGTGTGTGGACCTCGTCACACATGACAGCCTTTACATCAGACCTGTGTGGTCTGTCATCTCTCCACCTCGACCCTCCACATAAAACCTTCACTGGACGAAAAGCTTATAATTTTTAGCCCCTCTCCTCAGAGTTATGAGTTAGTGTTAAAATGTATTATAATTGACCTTCCTTCAGTTTCGTTTATCTAGGTGTGTGCTTAAGAAAATACCTTATGTTATATGTAAACAGTTCCCGTAGTTTGATATATACGTTATGTCAAGGTGTTCGGTACATCAAGGTACCCACTCAGGTCAGGACTTATGGCTTCACCTGAGGAGTGGGATGCACGTAAACGTCGGGGAATAAAATGGTCTTGTGGTTGAGGTGTGTTTCTTCGTCCGTTACTGAGGTGACCCTATGCACTTGTGTGTGGAGGAGGGGGGGGGGGAATTGGTTTTAATTTCGCTAATTTTTTTTTGTTACATCTTGCCACAGTATTATCGGATATATACGAGAATGATAATAAGCGGCTGTATGAGAATACTTTGTCATTAATGTACGCTTTCCTAGTATTACAGTATGTTATCTGCCAACCTTTATCTACGAAAAATATGAATGTTTTAACCCAGTTATGTGTATCTGAAGGATTACTAGTGGACATTATTTTTCTTTGAGTAATAACATAGTCACACACCCGAGCGTGAATTTTGGAACGAACTATTTACTTTTGACATATCAATACTAAAATATTGCTCCGAAACTATTAATAATTTCAAGTATACAGGCGCGTATTAGTTAAAATATACAGATTAAAGTAATGATTTCAGTTAATACGGACATACACGATATATTCCTTTTATAATTAAGTGATATTCTGGTAACCAAACCCACTATAAATGACAGAAACTTACATTAACATATATAAGTTATAAGTTTTTGTTAACATACCGTTTATTATGAACCTTTCCAAGTACACCTAAAAGATATCTCATGAACACGGAAATATTGTGACTACTTTTTAACACTAATTGATGACGTCAGGCAGCTATCAGGGCTACCAACATATGGGAAAAAATCAGTAATATGATCTGACAACATTATTGTTATTAGTATTGATATATTAGGGTCTCCTCCAGGTTATCTGTATATAAGCCTACTGCGTCTCATGCATTCTGACGTAGTTGTAGTACGTCTCATGCATCTGGCGTAGTTGTAGTGCGTCTCATGTATTCTCACGTAGTTGTAGTGTGTCTCATGCATTAGGACGTAGTTGTAGTGTGTCTCATGCATTAGGACGTAGTTGTAGTGTGTCTCATGTATTCTGACGTAGTTGTAGTGCGTCTCATGCATTAGGACGTAGTTGTAGAGTGTCTCATGCATTAGGACGTAGTTGTAGTGTGTCTCATGCATTAGGACGTAGTTGTAGTGTGTCTCATGTATTCTGACGTAGTTGTAGTGCGTCTCATGCATTAGGACGTAGTTGTAGTGTGCCCCATGCATCTGACGTAGTTGTAGTGCGTCTCATGCAACTGACGGAGTTGTAGTGCGTCTCATGTACTCTGACGTAGTTGTAGTGCGTCTCATGCAACTGACGTAGTTGTAGTGCGTCTCATGCAACTGACGGAGTTGTAGTGCGCTCTCATATATTCTGACATGGATGGCAATTACGTCTCATGCATTGGGGCGTGGTTGGTATCTCATGCAATCTGACTGGCGTGGTTGTGGTACGTCTCATGCATCTGACGTAGTTGTAGTGCGTCTGTATTCGACGTAGTTTAGTGCGTCTCATGCATCCTGACGTAGTTGTAGTGTGTGTCATGCGATAGGACGTAGTTGTAATTGTACTCATGGGGTTCCAGGCGTAGTTGTAGTGCGTCTCATGCAACTGGCGTGGTTGTAGTGCGTCTCATGTATTCCTGACGTAGTTGTAATGCGACTCATGCATCCTGACGTAGTTGTAGTGTGTGTCATGCATTAGGACGTAGTTGTAGTGTGCCCTCATGCATTCTGACATGGTTGTAGTGCGTCTCATGCAACTGACCCAGGTTAGCAGTGCGTCTCATGCAACTGACGGAGTTGTAGTGCGTCTCATGTAGTCTGACGTAGTTGTAGTGCGTCTCATGCAACTGAGCAGGTTGTGGTGGAATCTCATGTACTCTGACGTAGTTGTGGTACCTCTCTGTCCATCTGACATAGTTGTGGTGCGTCTCCCATGCAGCAACCCGGGTTATGGTACGTCTCATGCTTCCTGACGTAGTTGTAGTGTGTCTCATGCATTAGGGCGTAGTTGTAGTGTGCCTCATGCATTCTGACGTAGTTGTGGTGCGTCATGTGCTCTGACGTGGTTGGCGGTAATGTCTCATGCATCTGACGTAGTTGTAGTGCGTCCCATGTATTCTGACGTAGTTGTAGTGCGTCTCATGTATTCTGACGTAGTTGTAGTGTGTCTTATGTATTCTGACGTAGTTGTACTGTGTCTCATGCAACTGACGGAGTTGTAGTGCGTCTCATGCATCTGACGTAGTTGTAGTGCGTCTCGTGTATTCTGACGTAGTTGGAATGCGTCTCATGTATTCTGACGTGGTTGTAGTGTGTCTCATGCATCCTGACGTAGTTGTAGTGTGTCTCATGCATTAGGACGTAGTTGTAGTGCGTCTCATGTATTCTGACGTAGTTAATAATGATAATAATAATAATAATAATTGACGGTTTATTGAAAAAGTTCTGCATCCCGAAGCGCTGAAAATATACATTGGACATAAATGACTTATTACATACATTGGTGGTTTAACAAAAGCCTTCATTAGAGAAAGGTAAAGGAACATACAGTGAACATACAGATTAATGAAGGTGTTGAACAGCAAACACGTAGTGTAGTAACTCTCTCCCAGATGGTGTTAGGAGGAACCTCATGTGGTGTAGTAGTTCCCTCAGATGGTGTTATGAGGGACCTGACGTGGTGTAGTAATTCCCTCACAGATAGCGGTATGAGGGACCTCACGTGGTGTAGTAATTACCTCACAGATGGTGTTATGAGGGGCCTCACGTGGTGTAGTAATTCCCTCACAGATGGTGTTACGCGGGGCCTCACGTGGTGTAGTAATTCCCTCACAGATGGTGTTATGAGGGGCCTCACGTGGTGTAGTAACTCCCTCACAGATGGTGTTATGAAGGACCACGTGGTGTAGTAATTCTCTCACAGATGGTGGTATGAGGGACCTCACGTGGTGTAGTAATTCCCTCACAGATGATGTTATGAGGGGCCTCACGTGGTGTAGTAATTCCCTCACAGATGGTGTTATGCGGGGCCGCACGTGGTGTAGAAATTCCCTCACAGATGGTGTTATGAGGGACCTGACGTGGTGTAGTAATTCACTCACAGATGGTGTTATGAGGGGCCTCACGTGGTGTAGTAATTCCCTCACAGATGGTGGTATGAGGGACCTCACGTGGTTTAGTAATTCCCTCACAGATGGTGTTATGAGGGGCCTCACGTGGTGTAGTAATTCCCTCACAGATGGTTGTATGAGGGACCTCACGTGGTGTAGTAATTCCCTCACAGATGGTGTTATGCGGGGCCTCACCTGGTGTAGTAATTCCCTCACAGATGGTGTTATGAAGGGCCTCACGTGGTGTAGTAATTCCTTCACATATGGTGTTATGAGGGACTTGACGTGGTGTAGTAATTACCTCACAGATGGTGTTATATGAGTGAGGTGTGGTCCCAGGCCTTCCTATCGTAGACGGATTAACACATCGCTGGTTGTTGGGTCTCACGGGCCGTTATCACTGGGTACCTGGGACCTCACTGTGTGAAGGTTAACTTGGGTACGACTGTTACTGTTGAGTTGTTCTCACTGACTTAAGCACTGTTCACCACTGTTCACCTCTGTTTAACACTGGTTCCCTTCCTTTCCTAAATGAAATAGTAACTTCTGGCGAGAACTTGTTGATATTCCGGTGGGGAGGAGGGTTCAGGGGAGGGAGTTGGTATGGGCCAGTGTGTCTCATGTATTAGGACGTAGTTGTAGTGTGTCTCATGTATTCTGACGTAATTGTAGTGTGTCTCATGTATTCTGACGTAGTTGTAGTGTGTCTCATGTATTAGGACGTAGTTGTAGTGTGTCTCATGTATTCTGACGTAGTTGTAGTGCGTCTCATGTATTCTCACGTAGTTGTAGTGTGTCTCATGTATTAGGACGTAGTTGTAGTGTGTCTCATGTATTCTGACGTAGTTGTAATGCGTCTCATGTATTCTCACGTAGTTGTAGTGTGTCTCATGCATAAGGACGTAGTTGTAGTGCGTCTCATGTATTCTGACGTAGTTGTAGTGCGTTTCATGTATTCTGACGAAGTTGTAGTGCGTCTCATGCATTAGGACGTAATTGTAGTGTGTCATGCATCTGACGTAGTTGTAGTGTGTCATGCATCTGACGTAGTTGTAGTGTGCTTTATGCATTCTGAAGTAGTTGTAGTGTGTCTCATGCATTCTGACGTAGTTGTAGTGTGTATCCATGCATTAGGACGTAGTTGTAGTGTGTCAGCCATCTGACGTGGTTATGGTGTGTCATGCATCTGGCGTGGTTGTAGTGTGTCATACTCTGTGGCGTAGCTATGATGTGTCAGCCATCTGACTTGTGGTTGTAGTGTCATGCATCTGACGTGGTTGTGAGTGGTGTCTCATGCATTCTGACGTAGTTGTGATATTATTTATCATTCATTAGGACATTGGTTGTAATTAATGCTCTCGCCGCATTAGGACGTAGTTGTAGTGTGTATCATGCATTAGGACGTAGTTGTAGTGTCTCTCATGCATTCTGACGTAGTTGTAGTGTGTATCATGCATTAGGACGTAGTTGTAATGTGTCATGCATCTGACGTAGTTGTAGTGTGCCTCATGCATCTGACGTAGTTGTAGTGTGTCATGCATCTGACGTAGTTGTAGTGTATCATGCATCTGACGTAGTTGTAGTGTGTCATGCATCTGACGTAGTTGTAGTGTGTCATGCATCTGACGTAGTTGTAGTGTGCCATGCATCTGACGTAGTTGTAGTGTGTCTAAAAGACTAAAACACCCTTGAAGGTAGCTGTAGTGCGTTATATACATTCTGACGTAGCTGTAGTGCGTTATATACATTCTGACGTAGCTGTAGTGCGTTATATACATTCAGACGTAGCTGTAGTGCATCTAAAACACACATGACGTAAGTGTAGTGCGTTACAGTATATACATTCTGACGTAGTTGTAGTGCGTCTTATAGTTTCTGACGTAGTTGTGGTGCGGTATGTTGGTGAGGGGTGGTTTGTGGGGGGTGTTGGTGAGTGGGTTTGTGGGGTCATTATTAGGGTGTTGGTGAGGGAAGATTGTGGGGGTGATGGTGAGGGAAGGTTGTGGGGGTGATGGTGAGGGGTGGTTTGTGGGGGTGTTGGTGAGGGGTTTGTGGGGGGGTGTTGGTGAGGGGTAGTTTGTGGAGGGTGTTGGTGAGGGATGGTTTGTGGTGGTGTTGGTAAGGGATGGTTGGTGTAGTGTTGTTGAGGATGTCTACCATTTTCGTTCGATAATGACTGGTGTACTGTATATGTTAACCTTATATTCCGTGTACTAACCTAGAGATGCGAAGTAAAACACCGTAATAGTTGTTGAAACAGTAATAATACCATAACCTCAAGAACAACAACAACCTACGGCGCCTTACTTGATCGGGTTGTGTTGTAGTTGTGGGGTCCTCGTGTGATGTAGTACTAAAGGAAGCAATAAAAGCAGTATCTATCCCTCTGATGTACAGTTGCCAGCAAAAGTCCTCCCACAGCCATGTGTAGCAGGGCTGTGGGAGGACTTTTGCTGGCAACTGTACATAGAATCATAATCAGATGAGATGTGACAAAGTAGTCATTAAGTATCACTCCGAGGGTACAGCCAGCCTGGTATGTTATCAGCGTGGAGCGTCACAACAGTATTGCTCTAATGATGTGATGTAATCAGCGTCCAGGTAAGGCCGGGGTAAGACTGGTAGGGGGTGTTCCTTGTTGTAAATTGTCCACCGCGTCCCCCCTCACCCTCCTCTACCCTCGTGCCTGCTCCCGTTCATCTGATGGTATTGATAGCGTCAGGTTTTATTACGGGAGAGTATTTTGAGGGGTGGGGCGCCCCATCCTCCCAGCCCTATCCCACCTCGCCCTGCCCCGCCCCACCCAGCCCCGCCACCATACCCCTCGACCACAGACTTCCTACCTCCACACCTCGCCTTAGTTATCGTTAAGAAATGCATTAAAATATCTTCTTTCAGATTGTATTTTCAAAATCAGTCTGGTATTTCGGTATTGTTTTGTAGATTGAAGTTACTACGGTGGTGGAGTACCGTGCCAGGCAGCCTGAGGGTCGTGGCCACCCGTCACCGTTTAACACGTCAGCTAATATATTATTCAACAAAACACAATGACACATTTCATCTGCATCCCCTATTTTTGTTCGTTTTCATCTTTTGAATGGCATCTTCGATCAGTTCCTCGATATATCGACAGAAGTCCATAAACTTTCGTTAACACATGTGTGACAATACTGAATCCGCAACTGATATCACATCAGATCAATGGAAGTTCTCCAAAACTGAATTATTCATGATCTATCATTATGACCAAAATATGTTGACAATTTTATTGGGTAACTGTTTTTAATTTTTTGCCTTATATCTTCAAGATTTCAGAATATTATTTGGAAAACGATCGTAGGTTTGAGGGAGACAGTAGCATACTTTTCACATTTCTTTTGTGGCCATCTTTGTCCGGGGGACAATCGTCGCGCGGCCGCTACTCACCACCACATTGAAATTTTTAACCCCAGTGTTGCCGCATTCACGGTTTTGTACCATTTTTAGTTACGTATTTTTCCTGACATCAGAAAAATATCAAAGCGATCGGTATATTAAAATGACCTTTCCCTCTCCGGACAATATGGACCAAATTCATAGCCCCTTTCCTGATAGCCTCTCGACATGGAACACAGTCGCATACTTTCACCGGTCCCGATGAGATATTTGCCAGAGTATTAAAGGAATGTAAGGAAGAGCTTGTATGCCCTTAGCAAAGTTGTTAAACATGTCCTTAGAAACAGGTGTAGTACCAGAATCCTGGAGGATAGCGAATGTAATACCGATTTTCAAGAAGGGAGATAGATCACTATCCTCTAACTACCGCCCAATCAGTCTAACATCAATAGTAGGCAAATTATTGGAAGCAATCATTTCAAACTCTATTCGAAAACACCTGGAGAAGCAGGCGCTCTTGTCTAACTAATCTATTAACATTCTTTTCATCAGTTTTCGAATCGGTGGACGAGGGGCACAATTATGATGTGGTATATCTCGACTTTAGCAAAGCCTTCGACAGAGTCCCCCCACGAAAGACTAATTAGAAAGGTAGAAGTACATGGCATCAAAGGTAATATCCTTAAATGGATCAGGGCGCGGTTACAGGACAGGAAACAGCGACTGAGCATTAACGGCACTAAATCCCATTGGAGCAACGTCACTAGTGGAGTTCCCCAAGGCTCAGTACTTGGACCATTATTATTTATTATATACATAAACGACATAGATATCGGCATAGACAGCAACATAAGTAAATTTGCTGATGACACCAAAATAGGCTGTATAATTAAATCTGATGAGGACTCCACAAAACTACAGGAAGATCTAAACAAATTTTTCGACTGGTCTGAAAAATGGCAGATGAAATTCAACGTGGACAAACGTAAAGTACTCAGTATAGGAGATGTAAACAGGGAAACCAGATACCAGATGAACAACGATGCCATAGAGAAATCCGACTGCGAGAGAGATTTAGGAGTAATGATAAGTAGGGACCTTAAGCCAAGTAAACAATGTATATTTGCTCGAAACAGGGCTAATAAAGTACTTGGGTTCATACAAAGGAGTGTTGGTTACAAGACTAGCGAGGTCATCCTAAAACTATATCTTGCGCTTGTGAGACCTCACTTGGATTACGCAGTTCAATTCTGGTTACCTTATTACAGAGTACAGAGACAGGTTAAAGCATCTTAATTTGCACTCCCTCGAGAGACGTAGAGTGAGAGGCGATATGATAGAGGTATATAAATGGAAGTCAGGGCTGAACAAAGGGGACATTACAAAGGTACTCAAACTATCCAACCAAGAGCAAACTCGTAACAATGGTTTTAAATTAGACAAATTTAGATTTAGGCGCGAAATAGGTAAACACTGGATTGGTAACATAGGTTGGATGCTCATATGAGCAGTAGGGGTTGGGTGTAAATGGGACTGCCCAGTATGGGCCAATAGGCCCGCTGCAGTTTCCTCCATTCTTATGTTCTTATGAGACTGTCCCCTATGTGCGAGAGGACAGAGTCGAAATTCCCTTTTCTTTTGGGGGTTTAACGGTCGGTCCGCGGCCTTTCCCGACTCACTAGTTTTTACTAATGCAATAGGAGGCAGAGGACCCGAAAACCCGGACTAAAACGAAATGGGAAAAACTCACTCCTCCTCAACCCCGCTGTAACAAACACTTAATGTGCTGAGCAGGTCGAGGTGAGGTGGTGCGATGTGTACCAAGAGTGACGGTGCAGAGTGAGGGTCACCGGGCAGGACATAGGGCGCTCTGGTGCCTGGTCACGACGCTCACCACGCCACCGCCATCACACCGAGGTTCCGGGAACTGATTCATTCATATCGATTGTTAAGTACAGTGACGCTGCCAGTTACGAGATGTCCACGTCTACAGCTTGGCCATGTTTACAGTTTCATGTCTACAGCTTGGCCATGATTACAGCGTCATGTCTACAGTTTGGCCATGTTTACAGCATCATGTCTACAGCTTGGCCATATCTACAGTTTGGCCATATCTACACAGCTTAGCCATGTTCACAGCGTCATGTCTACAGCTTGGCCATGTTCACAGCGTCTTGTCCATAGCTTCGCCATGTTCACAACCTGACCACATCTACAGCTTGGGCAAGTCCACAACCTTTCCACGTCCACAACACGGCCATATCATAGCTTGGCCATATCATAGCTTGGTCATGTCTAGAGCTTGGCCATATCCACAACCTAACCAAGTCCACAACTTGGCTATGTGTACAGCTTGGCCATGTCCACAACCTGACCAACTCCATAGCTTAGTCATGTCCACAACTTAGCCATAACTACAGCCTGGTCATATCTATAATCTGGCCATGTACACAACCTGACCACGTTTGCAGCTTGGCCATGTCGCCAATTAAGTCTGGCCATATGAAGAGACTGGCTGTGACTTCAGGCTGACAATGATCACATAATAATGGCTACAGTTTAGCTTCAGGTGTACATATATATTAGCCTTACATATAGCTGCAACTTTTTTATAGCTTCGCCTTATCTATAGCTACACTATAGCTTCACCGTAATAGCTTCACCGTATTAATAGTTTCATCGTATTTATAGCCTCACCGTATTTATAGCCTCACCGTATTAATAGTTTCTGCATATTTAAAGCTTCACCGAGTTTATAGCTTCACCGTATTTATAGCTTCACCATATTTATAGCTTCACCATATTTATAGCTTCACATTATTTATAGCTTCACCATATTTATAGCTTCACTGTATTCATAACTACCTTATTTATAGCTTCACCGTATTTATAGTTTCACCTTATTTATAGCTTCACCGTATTTATAGCTTCACCGTATTTATAGCTTCACCATATTTATAGCTTCCCCATATTTATAGCTTCACCATATTTATAGCTTCCCCATATTTATAGCTTCACCTTATTTATAGCTTCACTGTATTCATAGCTACCTTATTCATAGCTTCACCACATTTGTCGTGTTTAGAGTGTACACAGGCTGCCTGGGTCTATAATTAATCTGACCGTATACACTCCCTCACTAACTATAATCTGGCCGTATACACAACCCTCCCTACTAACTATAATCTGACCGTATACACAACCCTCCCTACTAACTATAATCTGGCCGTATACACAACCCTCCCTACTAACTATAATCTGGCCGTATACACAACCCTCCCTACTAACTATAATCTGGCCGTATACACAACCCTCCCTACTAACTATAATCTGGCCGTATACACAACCCTCCCTACTAACTATAATCTGGCCGTATACACAACCCTCCCTACTAACTATAATCTGGCCGTATACACAACCCTTCCTACTAACTATAATCTGGCCGTATACACAACCCTCCCTACTAACTATAATCTGGCCGTATACACAACCCTCCCTACTAACTATAATCTGACCGTATACATCCTCCCTCCCCCCCCCCACTAGCTATAATCTGGCCGTACCACATCTCAGTCCACACCGCCATACCTAAAATTCTACAGCATTATCCGACTGTCAGTAGAGGTGATTATTATATGCCGTGACGGTATTGTATTTTGCTTAACGGCTACAGTAGTTAAGATGCTTATGTTTGTAAAATGAACCTAACCTAACCCCACCAGAGGTAGTGTTAAGGGTGAAATAAACTATGGGGTCTAATCTTCATGTGATCCCTTAACACCATATAGCTTGCTCTCTTTTCCTGACATAGATTTTATAGTACCCAGATTTCATTGTTTGCCAGATCGTGTTGGTGGTGATGTTATCCTTGGACGGTAATAGCAGAGTACTGTATTTGCTTTGTGGGTACAGTACTGATGACTGTATTCGTATACCTCAACCAAATGATACCTTGTACCCTTCAACACGCAACAAACCCTCTAGTTTCAGTATTACCTCCCTATTCTCCCTTCCTATTCCCCCTTCCTATTCTCCCTTCCTATTCCCCCTTTCTAGCATAGATTTGGTATGTAAATTTGCCTCCTATAACCAGGTGCTATTGTAAAGATATTATCAACTGTAGCATGTAAGGTGATTACATGATAAGATAGCATAAAACACACACACACACACACAGCTGTTACACAAAAAAACAGGTAGGAACAGTTAAGATAAACACTTCGTCAGGAGGAGGAACGCAGCAATCATCCCATGCAGCCGTACAGGTGATGGCGTAGTGTGGAGAGAGATATAGGACATGGCAACCTGCAGGGGACGCCAGAAGATTACAGTGTGTGTGTGTAATAATAATAAATAATAATAATTAACGGTTTATTGAAAAAAATTATGCAGCCCGAAGGCTGAAAATATACATTGGACATAAATGACTTATTACATACATTGGACATAAATGACTAATTACATACATTGGTGGTTTAACAAAAGCCTTCATTAGAGAAAGGTAAAGGAACATACAGTGAACATACAGATTAATGTAGGTGTTGAACAGAAAACTCGTAGTGTAGTAACTCCCTCCCAGATGGTGTTAGGAGGAACTCACGTGGTGTAGTAGTTCCCTCAGATGTTGTTATGAGGGACCTCACGTGGTGTAGTAATTCCCTCACAGATGGTGTTATGAGGGACCTCACGTGGTGTAGTAATTACCTCACAGATGGTGTTATGAGGGGCCTCACGTGGTGTAGTAACTCCCTCACAGATGGTGTTATGAGGGGCATCACGTGGTGTAGTAATTCCCTCACAGATGGTGTTATGAGGGGCCTGACGTGGTGTAGTAATTCCCTCACAGATGGTGTTATGAGGGACCTCACGTGGTGTAGTAATTCCCTCACAGATGGTGTGATGAGGGACTTGACGTGGTGTAGTAATTCCCTCACATATGGTGTTATGAGGGACATGTGGTGTAGTAATTCCCTCACTGATGGTGTTATATGAGTGAGGTTTGGTCCCAGGCCTCCCTATCGTAGACGGTTAACACATCGGTGGTTGTTGTTGGGTCTCGCGGGGGCCGTTATGACTGGGTACCTAGGACCTCACTGTGTGAGGTTAACTTGGGTGCGACTGTTACTGTTGAGTTGTTCTCACTGACTTAAGCACTGTTCACCTCGGTTTAACACTGGTTCCGTTCCTTTCCTAAATGAAATTGTAACTTCTGGCGAGAACTTGTTGATATTCCGGTAGGGAAGAGGGTTCAGGGGAGGGGGTTGGTATGGGCCAACTTAACAGTTGACCTGGCTGCTCCGAGAGGAGCGCCAGGTACGTCTTGACCCTTCGGTGGTCAAGGATGTAGTGTCAAGGATGTAATGTGTGTGTGTATGTGTAAATAATAATGATAATAATAATTAACGGTTTATTGGAAAAGTTCTGCAGCCCGAAGGCTGAAAATATACATTGGACAAAAATGACTTATTACATACAAAGACATGGGGTGGGTGGGTCGTTTAACAAAAGCTTTCATTATTGAAAGGAGAAGGAATAATGATTGGACATACAAATTATTATAGTTTACAGTTGATGGCCGGGCCTGGGCTGGTCATGGAGACACCAGGTGGTGTGGTGTTCACGTGGTGTAGTAACTCGTCCTCGGGTGTTGATATGAGTGACCTCACGTGTATGTGTGCGTATAGATTTATTCGTTTTGTTTATCATAGATTGCAAACGTAACTAATTTTATGGTCCTTTCGTTCCTTCTCTATAGATTTTCATAATTTTGTTTGGTCTTTATTATTATTATTGTTATTTTTATTTTTTATTTTGGGGGGGTGTCATTCTCTCTCTCTCTCTCTCTCTCTCTCTCTCTCTCTCTCATCCAGATATGTATATTTGACTGAAATACTTTTAATCTCTTCATGAACTTTTATTACAATACTGAAATTATAACTTGAACGTCGTATTAGAGGTTTACATTATAAAGTGACTTATCAGAAGGAGAGAAATGACTGCACTGGACAATCCCTCGAGTGACGTCTTCAGATTCCTAGTTAAATCTCATACATTGTCTTCTCTTCAGGGAACTTCCAGTATGTATACAGTCTGGGTCAAAAGTTCGTTCCATCCCATTATGAAGCAGCATCGACCCCAAATGAAACAAAACAGTCAGTTCGGAGACTCATTCTCGCGACTCGGTTTCACCACAGGAGCGAACTTTTATCCATGACTGTATTTTATTCATTTTTATTTTTTGATGAGAATAAAATCTTGACGTACTATTTGCATGTTTTAGCATTTATTTATTTATTTATTTATTTATTTATTTATTTTGGGGTGGGGGGGGTATGAAGGTTTGTCATTAATTCTGGACTTAAACCTTATGATGGGAGTGCTTAAGAAAAGTATGTTACCTCAGTAGTTTTTTTCTTTTGATAATTGCAGAATGTAAACACCATCATTTGAGAGCCGCTTCAGCGCTTAATGCATTGAGTGACGTCATCAGCCACTCGAGTTTGTCAGAAATTTAACCCCTTGAGTACGATGACTTAACCCTTTGAGTATGATCACTTAACCCCTGAGTACGATAACTTAACCCTTTGAGTACGATCACTTAACCCCTGAGTACGATAACTTAACCCTTTGAGTACGATCACTTAACCCTTTGAGTATGATCACTTAACCCCTGAGTACGATAACTTAACCCTTTGAGTACGATCACTTAACCCTTTGAGTATGATCACTTAACCCCTGAGTACTATAACTTGACCCCTTCAATACACTGACTTAACCCCTTGAATATTTGAGGAATAAGTCGTCATACTCAAGCGGTTAAGTCATCGTACTCGTGTCGTTAAATCATCATACTCGTGTCGTTAAATCATCATACTCGTGTCGTTAAATCATCATACTCATATATTTAAGTCATCGTTATTCAAGGTGTTGAGACATAGTACTTATGGGTTAAGTCTTCGTACTCAAGGGGTTGTTGACGTCACAACAGTCATTAAGCGCTGAAGCGGCTTTCAAGGTTTAGTTTGGTTTGGTTAGGTTTGGTTAGGTTAGGTTAGGTTAGGTTAGGTTAGGTTAGAATTACACAGAACATTATGTAATTTGCTGATGTTTTAAGCTATTGGACTTTGATTGGGCTTTATTATATATAAGTAGTTAACAGTTATTTGTTTCACACAGTTATCTGGATTCTGGTAAGGCCTTTCTTTAAAGTGGTATCAACAGATGTCTTTGAGCTGGTTTTTATCCCTGAGTGTGTGTCCTTTAGAGGCACAGACGAACTTGTTGGTTGGTTGTGCTCGCTGGACGACAGGTGGAAGGCTGCCGGACACACCTGCACCAGCTCACATACTCAACCTGTAGAAGAAGTAATTGTCTTGTTGTTCTAAAGTGGATGTTTGATGTTTATAGTAGGAGTCACAGATGGTGTAAACAGAGTAACGATCAGTACAACAACAGATTTACCAAAGTATACTATTTATACACACAAAATACATATGTAAACATGTATTTTGTTAACATGTATTTTGTTACTGTGATTTCTTCTGAGATATCATAACAGTGATAAAGACCGCTTAATATTCCTGATGTTGGGATAATTGTTTGTCTTATGCGTACGGATGTTACTGCTGTCTACACTCACACACACACACACACACACACACACACACACACACACACCATATTAACAAACGTGTATACACTGTACATGGCGCGTCTTCACCATACTGTATATAGACAGGTAGCATCAAGTGTTGTGTTGCGCAGCAGAGACGACTGAGGGGTCACACGGGTCCCAGTTTTAGGTCCTGATTATAAAAGGACTTCATCGTACCTAGGACTAGGATGGATTAGAATTAAGGACCTACTAGGATCTTGGTAGGTTAGGTTAGGTTAGGTTAGGTTGGAGTCTATGTGGACTGGGCCCGTTTAAACAATCACCCACACAACCACCAGACCAGGGCCACAGCAAGACCGTAAAGTGTAAAGAAAACAAAAAAGTTGACTCATATATTAAAAATGTCTACACAATGACAAATATCGCCTCTTAATCATTATTTTTTGAGTCTGACCACACGATAAAACCCTCGAGTGTCTGATAAAGGTTCTCCAGATACCGCTGACAACACGATATGGCCATTAAAACCCAGCGGGGGGGGGGGTGGTAGTGACTCAATGTGGCCTGGCATTTTTTTTTTTACGGGGATTAGCCCACCCAGGCACAGGTCACTGACCCACATCGGACACTAAGGTGTGTCGTGTTCCCTCTCCCTCCCCCCCCCACCTGTCTGTTACTGTGACTCCCCAAAACCTCACGCTGTTGCTTGTTACTGGTACCAGGCTCTTGATAGTAATGTCAGTTAATCCTTGCTTTATTTTTATATCACTAAGGCTTATTACTCTCTCTCTCTCTCTCTCTCTCTCTCTCTCTCTCTCTACTACCACCACGTGATGGCCGGAATCCACAACAAATACTAGATTCTCTGTTCCTTTAATGTGTTATTCGTCTTTTCTTACTGATGTGAAGGATGTGTTGTGTTGTAGCTCCGTTAATGGTTCAAGGTCCTCATGGTATCACTCTAGTTTAATATCTGTCTCGCTTCCCATCATATAGAGTCACCCATCACCAGCCTGTTCTAACTGTCCGTCCCACCACTTAGCATCACCCATCACCAGCCTGTTCTAACTGTCCGTCCCATCACTTAGCATCACCCATCACCAGCCTCTTCTAACTGTCCGTCCCACCACTTAGCATCACCCATCACCAGCCTCTTCTAACTGTCCGTCCCACCACTTAGCTTCACCCCTCACCAGCCTGTTCTAACTGTCCGTCCCATCACTTAGCTTCACCCATCTCCAGCCTGTTCTAACTGTCCGTTTCGTAAACCACACGACGTCTGGCTCTCCTAGATATGCTGATTGACAACGTGAAGGTATGTCAGTCAGTGTGAGTTAAGGAGAGTGACTTCTGTAGTGGGGAAGGAGTGATTTAAGATTGAGTTTAGGCCTCAGTTCTTAATAGGCCCCGATCCATTAGGTGTGGGGCCCATTTGACGAGCCACCAATAATTTAGTAGTGCGTTAGTGAGAACGTCATCACCTCTCACAGTTGCAGCAGTAGAGACGACATAAGGGAAGTGTGTTGACATAGTCTGTCGTGTTATTCACCCAAGCGATACACCCGGGTCACACAACAATGTTTCTTATTTGATTACAGTACCCAATATTTTCGTCCCCCCCCAACACATTGCCCTAACATCTATCATGGTTATTACCCTCCCACACATCCCCTTACATAAACCTCGACTACCCTCACACATCCAGTCTCCCCACATATACACTCCCCCCTCACACACACACACACTTCATAACTCGTAGTTAACTTGTGTAGTCACTCCTTGTCTATCTCACTTTAGTACCGTAACTGTTCTGAAACTGTTAAAAGATCCAGTCCTCCTTGTCATCATATACAAGTAATATTATTTACCACTAATATTACTTGTGTATTTCTTGACAACAAAGTGACCCACTCATCTCTGTTTAGTTTATATTTTCAGTTTTTTGCCTGCCATATTTTTCAATAAACCGTTAATTATTATTACTACTACACACTTCCAACGTTTCCCGACACCCACAATCTGACACTGTCCAGTTTATCCTGTGTTGTTTTTACGTGTTTTTCTCTATACGAAAAACTATAATAAATACTAAATTGCTGTTATTAATAACTTATATACTGTAATTATATGTTATGGGAGGGTAGTGTGGAGCGATGGTGAGGCGCGGTGGGGGTGGTTGTGGGAACAGGGGCAGTGTAGAGGGTCGCCATCAGTAGCCAACACACACACACGTCACACATGCCAGTCACCACTACCGCCACCACCAACCACACACTAGTACACACCTTCCTCATATCGCAACACCATCATCATCTTCATCATGTCATATGTGATTACACGCGGTGCCAGCCAATCACAGTCGCCTCTTTTTATCATCTTCCTTCCTCGCCCAATCACACGCGAGAGTGGGAATGGCGCGTTTTTTATCAATCCCAAAACCCGCCCCTTTCCTGGATGTGGTGTAATTATTGGAGGCCGGCGGTAATGCGCGGCGCCCCATTGGTTGAGGCTGCAGCTGCCGGGTTATTCAGGTAATAGGAAGGTCCTTATAAAGAAGTCGGAACGTGATTTATCGGCGGGTGTGTGGGAGCCATGGGGGAGGACGTGTGTGTCTCCTCCTCCATTTAGTGAAGTTTCTCTCTCACATTGTATTATCACACCACCTGAATGATCCCCTTCACACATAACTCACCAAGTCTTGTGTTTTATTAGTTAGTGATGATGTGATAATATTTTTGAGGCGTATATGATAAGTGTGTTTGGTAGTGCATTCTAAACCTCCATTACATAAGTGGGTGTGTGGGATACCACCGTCCACCCCCTCCTTCTTCACTACCTCCCCCTATACACTCCTTCCCCTCCCTTCACCCCCTCCCCTTCTCTCCATCCCCCCTCCCCCACCACCTCCTCATACCTTACCCTTAGCGGTGAAAAATCCCTCATTGTGGCTCCAAATCTTTTAAAATGGCAAAGAAAACCTTTTCCCATGAGGCGGACGGACGGGTGGAGCCAAAAGAGCTTTCCTGAAATTCGTTATGATTTTCTCGGCTAGTCCATCCCTCGGGCCACGGCGGTTTCTACAGGGTTTTCTCAGGGACTCTCTCCGGTTTCTGCGAGTGTTCCCAGGGCTGAGGTATTTACAGGTCGAGACGTTTTGTGACTGTGGGCCGTATTCCTAGTCATTACGACGATAATGACGATCACGATCATCATCTCGATGATCGTGTGTCGGCATGCAACCACCCAACGCTGAGTGCCATATTCCTAGACCCTTACATGAGAGTGTAAACACGGCAGCTCGTGTCGGATGGCAAAATTTTTTTGGGCCATGCGCGTGTGCCAAATGTATTATTTCACATAATTAGAAAGACGATTTTGAGAGATATTTAGTTGTTATTTTATACCGGCACAATAATATATTGTAAAATATATTTTTTTATAAAATTGAACTTTATTATCTGTTCGAAACAAAATAGATAATTTTTTCATCTGAGTACTTGGCAACAATGTTTGCGCGCGGGTTATCAAACATGGAGGTAGTAAGAGAACGTTGTGCAGCTCTGTCTGAAACCCAACGTATGGCACTTTTGCGCCATATTGAGCAAAGGCCAATCATTGAGGATAGGTCTACAAGCAACACCATAAATTATAGGAAAAGAAAGGCCTGGGATGAAATTACTGCTTCATTCAACGCCAGCTATGATCCACTTGTTTTACCTGGTCCAACCCCAGGGCCATCATCTGTGTCTTCTGCACAATTTACTGAAGTTCCATCTACTGTTTATCGACCTCTATTTTCACCCTCTGTTCCTGTCTCACAAGTCATTGTTCCTGCCTCACCAGTCATTGCTCCTGCCTCACCAAACATTGCTCCTGCCTCACCAAACATTGCTCCTGCCTCACCAAACATTGCTCCTGCCTCACCAGTCATTGCTCCTGCCTCACCAAACATTGCTCCTGCCTCACCAAACATTGCTCCTGCCTCACCAAACATTGCTCCT
>NW_024752519.1:0-12447 GCF_018991925.1 Homarus americanus
CCCCCTAAAAAAAACCTGGCCCTCCATGTCCTTATTTATTGTATATACCTGTGTGTAGTTCGAGTTTTTAAGACCAAATTATTTGGCAAAAAATTGGGGGTCGACCTCTAAACGGGTAATAGTTTCTTTAGGTTGAAAAATATTTACCAGTAACTACCAGTAAACAATGGAAACGATGCACCAACACACCACCAACTGTGAGTGTCGGTACAGTTGCCAGGGCAGATCTCTTGCGAGCCCAAAGTAGCCAAATCCATGGTATGGTAGCACAGGACGATGTAAAACAAAGTAATCATTTATTAAAGTTAATTTATAGATACTGGACATAAATGTTTGTTCATTACATTTGAAACATCAATCTTTGTTAATTAAATTTGAAACAAGAGAAAACTACGATACTGGATTTTCATTAAAATATTACATCACAAGTATATTTTACCTTAACTGTGACTGAATGAATATATTCTCGGAAATAAATATGGAAATGTAATATTTTTGCTGGAATGACGTACATATTATAGTGGGAAGTGGGATAAAATCATGACGAAAGACTTTCGCTTTCTTTCGTTGTTCAAAATATTTTACCGTAATCGCTTTTTGAATGGTTTTCAGTAAAAAAAACTGTTATACTCGTACTGTATTACAATAATATTCTATCCTATCATTAGCCTTATAATCCCACAACTGAAAACCATTCGAAAAGCGATTACGGTAACATCTTTTGAACGAAAGAAAGCGAAAGTCATTGCTTTCGTCACTTTCCACTGTAATACGTACATCATTTCAGCAAAAATATTACATTTCCATCTTCTCAGAAATAAATGGTAGTTTTGTTGAAAGGTAATGTACAGTATTTAACATTAAAATGCAAAAATAGCTATAAAAACAATTAATACACCCGTAATGTACTGGCTGGCATCTCCACTCGTCCCTGCTCCCGCCAGTCACCACTCCTCCCCGCTCTATCCCTCCGCCTCCTCCACATCGTCACTACTGTTGTATTACAATCATATTCTATCCTAATTGACTTGAATAAATACTACGATACCATATTTCTGAATATTTTCATTAAAATCAATCCAAATCATTTTCCTTGCCATCGTCTGCAGCACCACACAGCTTCTCCCAGTCCTCTCCTTGAACGGGGCCAGAGGGTACGTGTTTTTCGAATCGTTTTCAATTAAAAAACTGTTACATCACACGTATATTTTACCTAAACTGCGCCCGAATGAATATATTCTTGGAAATAAATAGTAATTTTGCTGAAACGTGATGTATTTCAATGTAAAATAGGATAAAATACATGACGAAAACAAAAGACTTCACCTAACCTTGCAATGTTCAAGAGATGTTACTCGTTTTTTTAATAGTTTTCGGTTACAGAAATGAAATATTTTTGCTGAAATGACGTAAGTATTACAGTGGAATGTAGGACAAAATCGTGACGAAAACAATGACTTTCGCTTTCTTTCGTTCAAAAGATGTTACCGTAATCGCTTTTCGAATGGTTTTCAGTTAAAAAACTGTTGTATTACAATAATATTCTATCCTAATTCACTTGTGATGCAACAGTTTTTTAACTGAAAACCATTCGAAAAGCGATTACGGTAAAATATTTTGAACAACGAAAGAAAGCGAAAGTGTTTAGTCATGATTTTATCCCACTTTCCACTATAATATGTACGTCATTCCAGCAAAAATATTACATTTCCATATTTATTTCCGAGAATATATTCATTCAGTCACAGTTAAGGTAAAATATACTTGTGATGTAATATTTTAATGAAAATCCAGTATCGTAGTTTTTTCTTGTTTCAAATTTAATTAACAAAGATTGATGCTTCAAATGTAATGAACAAAAATTTATGTCCAGTATCTACGAGTTAACTTTAATGAATGAATACTTTGTTTTACATCGTCCTGTGCTACCATACCATGGATTTGGCTACTTTGGGCTCGCAAGAGATCTGCCCTGGCAACTGTACCGACACTCACAGCTGGTGGTGTGTTGGTGCATCGTTTCCATTGTTTTCTGGTAGTTACTGGTAAATATTTTTCAACCTAACGAAACTATTACCCGTTAAGAGGTCGACCCCCAATTTTTGCCAAATAATTTTGTCTTAAAAACTCAAACTACACACAGGTATATACGGTAAATAAGGACATGGGGGGGCCAGGGATTTTTTTTTGGGGGGGGTAGCAATAGTACACGGATTTTTAACATTCACGGGTATCTCTGTTACCTAACCCCCGCGAATGTTAAGGGCCGACTGTACTTCAATTACTTCAATGTACAGAATATTCCTCTGGCGGGGCAATCCGCGTATTTGCGAATCCGTGAATGCTAAACCCGCGTATGTGAAAGGCCGACCGTACGTCCGTGCCCCCCCCCCCCTCGAAAAAACACTTCCGTGATGCCTGCTGGACCACCACTCCAAGACCCCCCTGATGGAGACACGACGATCCTTCCCGTACTGGCTAGATGTTATGTGTTAAAGGAATATCATTCCTTAGGCTTTAGTAAGCATTTTCCTCCAGGTGTAATGTTAACCTACATCTATTGAGGATAAAATCTTTCACCTACAAATTGACAATAACACATTTGCTGTAATCGGACATATCTAGTTGCCTCAACAATTGCAACCCTAGTTGCAATTTGAAATTCTGTGTCATTACTGAGGAATAACGAAGTCTCTGGTGCACTGCACTCTAAGATTAAGAGAAAATGGACTCGGGCATCCCGAAGGGAGAGAAAACGGACTTCCACGACGGGAGACTCGAGCACTAACACGTGCCACTCATACCGAGAGACTTGACAAGTTTTACCGACCATTAGTGATGTACGTTATCTAGTGAATTTAGTCAATATTGTACAGTATAAGTATACTGCAATTACAGCGGTCCCTCGGTTAACAATGGACCCGAGTGCAAACCCTTACTGTACGTGTACTAAACGATTACGGTACTTAAATTGTTATGTCTATGGCAAATATAGATTGTTTACACAGATATTCAAATACTATCTTACAAGTTATATTCACTCAGGTCGTTTGGGTGGCAAATTATGAGAAGAGCTTAGTCACTCTTAAGTAATGATAAATAAACACTCGGGCCTTCAGCGCCAACTGTCAAATCTTATCTCAAATAAATAAAGACATTGTCACCTCCCTTCCCCCCCCCCCTGCTCGCTGGCTACCTCCCTCCTTGTGTTCCCAGACAAAACATTGGTGATAACTTTATGCTTTAAGGTGTTTATTTTATATAATATCTCAGACTAAAGTTAGGGGATTACAATTTGCATAGCTGGAATCCTTGCAAGACAGCCAATAATTTGAATATAAACATTATATATATACTGTATTTTGTTGAAGATATAAAAATTGTAGTACATTTTATAATATAAAGTTTTTCAACTGTATTTTTGGGTAGATTTATATCAATTTCTTCATCCATTTACATGCAGACACCACAATAAAAGAAACGTAAAAGAAATAAACGACCTCGGTGCAAAGCCGGAGCATTGTTGTACTAATTTGATTACGGTACAAAAATTGTTATGTCCGGTGCAAATTACAGCATGTTTATATTCAAATTAATCAGTATGTTACAAGAATCCCAGCAATGTTAATTATATTGTACCAGGTCATTTCACTGGCATTTTAAAATGAGAGAAGCTTAGTAGGACTGTTAAATAAACTCACAGAGACCTTCGGCTCAAACTGTCAAACATCTCCTCTTAACTCTCTCCCCCATCTGTTGAGCCAGGGTTTTAGGCTTACAGTTTTTATCTTACATAATATTTCAGACTAAAGTTAGGAGATTATAATTTGCATTGCTGGAATCCTTGCAAGACAGCCAATCATTTGAATGTAAACGTCATATATTTTGCTCAAGAGATAAAAATTGTTGTACATTAGTGTACAGTACTGTAGTACATTTTATAATATAAAGTGTTTCAACTGTATTTTTGGGTAGATTTACATGAATTTCTTCATTTATTTTCATCCATTTACATGCACACACCATACTAAAAGAAATAATTGACCTTAGTGCAAAGCTGGAGTTTTCTTGTACTAAAATTGTTATGTCTAGTGGAAATTATAGCACGTTTATATACATATTAATCGGTACGTTCCAAGAATCCCAACAACGTCAATTATATCGACCCGGGTCATTTCCCGGCCGGGAAAAAACGCGCCACAGACCCGGGCGCCGACCGTCGGTGTCGCCGGGCTTTATCTTAAATAATGTCACAGACCAAAGTTAGGAGAATTTTATTTGCATTGCTAAAATCGTTATAAGACGGCTAATAATTTTAACATAAACGTTGTATATTTAGCACAAGACATAAAAATTTGTAGCCCTTTGTAATAAAATTAGTTACAAGTAAAATTTGTATGTGAGCTATAGCATGTTTCTATTGAAAGTAATCACATTTTTATAAGAATTCCAGCAATGTTAATTCTATTCCAAGTCAGTTTAGTGATATTTCATAAAAGAAAAACTGAAAGTCACTGTTAAGGACAGATAAATAAATAAGCTCTAGACCTTGGCATCAACCGCCAGGAATCCGATCACGAGTAAACGGGCCATTTCGCGTCTCACGATTTTAGCCGCGTCGATTTACGAGCGTCCGTTTTAACGCGACGCCACCAAAAACGACGTTTTGTAGGAGATGGGCCGAGGTGCATTTGGGTATACTCGGTCTTTTTAGTATTTTGCGTTTGTCTCGAGTACCAGAGTAAATTGTTCCATTGAAACCACTTTAATTGAGTCCGAATTTGGTTTAAAGCTATTAGCTCTCTAGGAATGCGTCTCGCGTCGCATCGACGTCGTACCGTACGTGCGTCGGTCACCCGGCAGCATCTGTGAGACCGGTAACAATTTTAAATGTAGCGTCGACAGCGTAATATTCGACAATGCGGTGGTCGTGGCGTCCCGTTTCTTCGTTTTAGTAAATAGTAAATTTTTATACGCGTGTCACGTCGGCAGACGCGAGAAGCGATCGTCGGCGGATGCGGCATCGAAGATTCGCCCGTATTGCGTAGTAAATGCGGTCGTGCGTCGTTCGCGAAAGTACTGTTTACGTAGTCTGGCGTGCAGTATGTGCATTTTCTGGCAATAGTAGTTACGATCCACAAACTTAACCCACAGAAGAAGTCGCCTCGGGCAACGGCAGCGGAAGCGCGATCCGGGAGACGGACACGAAGAACGACCGTGGATCGCCGCTCCGGAGACGGGTCGGCGAGTGCCGCTCTCCGACGTAAGACGATCGTCGAGAATATCGTACGTGTTTTTCTACGTTTATGGATGCTATAACTAAAGCTCAGTCAATAGTTATTTTAGCTTAAGGTCATATTATACGTGTATTTGTAATGTACGGTATTTCATTAAGTATGAATGCTAAAACTTGCCCGACGGTCGACCCCCAAAACGACGGCGGCGACGCGCTCCGGCACTTTCGAAGGCGGAAGCTCCAGTACCACGGCGTTAAAGATTAGCGGATGGTTTGGCGGCCTATACCACCTTGTTCCCTCTACCTCCAGCTAAATGTATCCCTCCCTCCACTTACCACTCTTCCTTTCCCTTCCACCCCTCTATCCCACCATTTGTCCCCCCTCCCTTTCTTCACGTACCACTCTTCCTTTCCTTATCTATTATCCTTCTGCCACCTACCACCCCTCTATCCCTTCCCTATCACCTCTCGTTCCTTCCACTTGTGTTTTATTGGTTTATTTAATAAGTTTTATAGTATATGATGGTCACCTTATTAATAATGTAACATTTTGTGTGATTACAATTACACTACACACACTTAGTCGAAGTGACCAGTTATTAGTGTTGATATTAATGGGATAAATATTAGATAAGTTTATTGGAGTTTGCTATAAAATATGTGACTATAATTATAAATTGTGAGTGTGAAGAAGGGTTTATAAGTTGTATATATGTCAATTAGAGGAACAAATAATTTGCTAACCACACCCTAGTCCTTCAATGGAAAACGCATCGAAATGCGCAGCGGCGAATGCATTCGGCGGGAGAATAATGCGGCGACACGCGTAGAATACTCGTACGCCTCTCTCGGGCACGTACGTTTCCATTTACTAAAGTTAGGTGGGTTTGTTTGGGTGGCGTGGGACCCAGAGGGCATCGGCAGGCGGTCGCGTCCGGCGGTTGCCGTGCGAGAAATTGGGAGGACGGGCTTTCACGTTGCAGAAATTAAGGAACGGCATCTTCCGGCGGAACCACAGCCCGCGATTAAAGGAACGCTCGGGTTTGACGCCCACGGACCGAGCGCGCGGCTCCTCCGCCGTACATTTCGTCGTCGGTAACAAGAGTAGTCGATTGAAGTCCCCTCTTTTGCCTGGGTGGATGTGTCTGTGCTAACCGTTTTAGGCAAGTGAATGTTTGGTACAGCAGATTTGGGGATTCATTGTAGGGTAGACTTGCCATACAGTGCAGTGTTTTAATTGGTATTATATTGCGGCGATCGGCGAGCACGGAGACCGAAGCCTCACTCGACCGTGTCTCGGGAGGCGTGGGGTTTGGTCCGAGGCCACTCGCAGTCATCGTCGAGGGTATAGTCCGGAGCGCCGTTCGACGTGACGTCTCGTCGAAATTCCGGAGCGGTCTTCTCGTCGCGGGGCGCGCCGGAGGTCGACGCTACGACGTTCCCGGAGGGGTCGTCGTCGTCGTCGTCGGGTATTTGACGTGCATCCGGAGTAGAACGAGGGCACGCGTCGAACCGTCGAAAGTGCGCAAGAAATGAGATCGCGTAAATAACGGCAGATTAATTTCGTCGACACTCGTACGTATAAGAGTGCAAAGTAAATAAATAATACGTATTTTTTTTATGGGAATTAGCCCACCCGGGCACGGGTCACCGACCCACATCGGGGCGAAAATGTAATAATAATAATAATTGTTGAAGTTACAGTGTTCATTTTTGGTGGATATCAACGAAATATGATGCGAGAGGCTCAGACGACGACACAAACGACGACGCTCTCTCCGGTATATTTTCGGGACCGTCCGTAAAAACGAAACCAAAACACACGTGCGCATTCAAAGTGGCGCTTTATTCCACAAGTAAAATATAACATATTGCCATAAATATGGGGTAACCTAGTTTATATGTAACAATAATACTGAAGAACCTTAAAGAAATACAAAATGGAAAAAAAAATCAAAAGTGAGGAACAATATATTTATGTTGTGTTGTCAATAGTAAGAGAAACAATCGAGTGTTAACGAGGCAGAGAGTCAGACGAGCGACCCGGGACTCGGTCACAATTTTAGGGATGCCACGTAGCAGGAAGATCTACCACGGACGACACATTACGCTTCCAATATTGTCTGCGGAGGTGGTATCTCCCCGTTTGGTGGCTGCCTAAGTATGTAAGATTTTCCAATGGAAAGTGTATGTTTGGCAAATGTATCCAGGTCTTTAGAGAATGTACTCAGATATTTGGGTTAGGTGTCAAGGGTTCATGTATAATTTGCATGCCTAATTGACTATGTATATTTTTTAACCTTAATTTTTCATTTGCAGTCACCCGGCGGGAGTCAGAAACGTCATTTTTGTGCGGACCGGCGACTCGACGGACCCCGGCCGAGGACGCCGCTCGAACCGCGGGTGAGAATGTCGGACGACGCCGTATTGTAATGTTTATATCGCAGTGTACGGTATTTACTTAATGGTTCTCTGAAGAATAGGAATGCGTATGTGGCGTGCCTCGGCGTCTCCGTAGGAATTGCGTAGAGTAAGTGGAAGGTTTTTAAGGGAGACGAGAATTTATTAAGCGGCGCGTCGTCGACGAAATATCGAAGGAAGTTTTGACCGGTCACCGAGAGGAAATGATACAGGAATTTACGAGTAAAAGAGTAGAACGTAAAGATAACGAGGGAGAAATGAAAATGCGACCGACGATGAGACTCGGGTGCCATCGAAAATGCGTAGAGGGAAGAGGGACGGACATTACAAGTGTTATAAGGAGAGTACTTAATTTAGCATAGAGATATAGAATTGAAGGTGTCATATCTGGTCTAAAAGTGTTGGATACAATATGAAAAGTATGATTAAAAAATGGGAGTTTAACCCATAAGCCAAGGGTTAGGGTGCTGCTGGCACTTCCCCCTCCCTTCCTATTGGGATAAATCGAGAAACAAGACGAATTCTCCCCACCCCCTCCTCCACAAAGGGGAGACCAGATGGACGTTGTGGAACGTCACCTGGGTGTAAGGGTTAAGAATGTAGTAGCTTGTAATGGAGGATGAGGTATATGTATTTATGTCCTATGTTTTATACTGTATTGCAAGTAGGCGTTATTGTATGCACATTGCGGGTCATAATAGGAACGCGGCACGCCGGAGGCGGGTACACGGGACGATCCCTCGGAACAGAAGCCGAAAGTTCGTGGCGTGGGTATATCCACTTCCCTTAAAAGTGTAATTAGGGATCCTCCTCAGACACATTGCACCATTTGAACGCAGACGTAAGATTATCCTCATCGCCGTACACGTCCCGAGGAGACGAGGCGTATCGAGTTTACGCGGATGCATACGAGACGTTTCCTTTCGAGTACGGGTAGTTCTGCTATAATGCGATAGTTGTGTTCTTGTAAAACATCGTGTTATAGAAATTCGTGTAATAGAAATGACAGGGCTTATGGAGAAAATAGGGTTAGGTGCAGATTACTCCAAATCGACAAAAATTTCGTAGTACAGTCTAAATAAATGTTACATTCATATCTAATATTGAAATCATACAGTAAATGTTACACTTTACCTTGAAAAAATCTGAATATAACTTGATGGGGGAGAAGATTGATGTTGAGGAGTCATGAAACATCAAGCTTTTCTTCGAGTGTTATAGCCTTTCTTTTATGATCACCAGAGTGCTTCCCAGAGATATTCTTCTTTTCCATAGTCACAAAATTGGAGAAACAGTAATCACCGAGGACATTTAAAAATTTCACACGTGTTTCAAACAAAGTGTGGAGTAAACAGAGCGCGCGGGTCTAAAACGCTATGTATTTTGTTTTTCTCTTATTTAAAATTTTACATATACTGTAGAGGTATACTGTATACATAAATATTACATAAATTATTTGTGCAATTCTTCACAAACAAAACACATAAATCAATTGAACTTGCGATGTCGAACGTGAACTGTAAACACTGCATAACCCTGCGCCAAGCCACAATGTAAAGTACACTTTAAACGCTACTTATTTTGTTTTTCTCTTTTATTTAAATTTTTACAATTTACATATTCATATTATGCTACAGCGCCCACAAAACACGAGAAACGTTCGAGTCCCCCAGTAGAGATGTCCGTTCTCTATCCACTCGAGGATGTGTCGGTCGTGCGTTTTCTTTTTGTGTACTCGCTCGGGGACTCGAGTATTTCTGTTTATAACACAGGATGATAAGGGAATTTGAATTTATTTGTTGATTTATTTATTTATAATATACTGTAATATATTAAATATGCTGCAAGTATTTTCTTTAATTTATATACTTTTTTCTGGAAAAAGGGAGGCTACCATTATACCCGGTAATGTACATTTATGGCGATCGTTAAGGACCAAACTCCGAATCCGTGACGTGACTTCCGTTCATCATTTATGTCCTAAATTTACCAATGTGGGTAGTTTCAAGAATTAACGCAGTCATTTACCGAATATTCTTTGCCCAAAAATAAATTTCAAATGAATTATTTATAGGAGATAAGTATTATGATCAGTAAATATACCGATATGCATTACCGACCACAAGGACGGCTAAAAATAGGCACAGACGGTCACAGTCGAGGTCACTTTCCCTTTGTTGTCACTGTAGGACCTTGTGAGTGGTTTACTGTATACATAAATATTACATAAATTATTTCTGCAATTCTTCACAAACAAAACACACAAATCAATTGAATATGCGATGTCGAACGTGAACCGTAAACACTGTGTGATGTAAAGAGAGCGCCGGTGTAAAACGTTATGTAATTTGATTGTCTCTTTTATTTAAAATTTTACAATTGACTTATAATATATAGGTATACTGTATACATAAATATTACATACATTATTTCTGCAATTGTTCACAAACAAAACACACGACTCAATTGAACACGCGATGTCGAACGTGAACCGAAGCCATAACAATCGTTCGAGTGGAATCGCGTCGGAGCAAACGAGTTCGCGTCTTACAAATATCGTTTCTCAATTCATAAATCGCGTCGTCAAAACACGCGTTATAGCAGAACTCGCCGTATAGTTTTTGGTTCACCGCCAACACGTTTATCCTCGTACCGGATCTCCGTCGTCGCGTATTTTTACGCGACATCTGCGGAAGTTACGTTCGCCGGACGTTCACAGACGTAAATGGTACGACCTCGAGAGCACGACGTACATTCGGTCGTAAAGTACACCGGTCCGGATCGAGTGGACTTTCCCAATCGTCTTATAGATTTCTCGAGTTCTTGGGAATGGTACGAATATGTACAATTAATATTATGTTATGTATAGGTATATTGTATGTTTTTTGATAATCGTTAAGTATGGGAGGTGGCGACGTGCACACCGTACCGACGGGTGGAGGAGCGTCGAGTTTGATTTTGTATTAGGCGACGGGGTCGCGGGTATTTACGGAGATACGGCAGAGCGCGACGTCGGCGCCCGCGTACGGCACGAGCGGGAGGAGTAATTTGTGCGGGACGTAATTGTGGGGTAGTCGAGTATGCCTGTGTGTTTTAGTTGGCAATAGTGTGTAGATATGTTTGTGTATAGGTATACTGTAGAAAGAATGAACTTAGATGAAGTTTGTTTGGGAATTAGTATAATTTGTAATAGTAGATAATTGTCGATATATTTTGACAGTAATTTGTCCGTTTCAGTTGCGGAGGAGCGCGCCGATACGAGTCGGAGACGGCTCGTACAGTCGGCGCACGAGAGCGGTCCGGACGAAGACATTCGGGAACCGAGGACGAAGACGCTCGTCCACTGCGGACGAAGACACCGGTCGACGCGCGAGGAAGATGCTCGGGAACACGGGAAGAACGCCACACTCCCGAGTGCGGGAAGACACTCGTCAACGCAGAAGGAGACACGCATCAATGTCGGGCCGGCGTGATTGTTGTAAAGACGATTTAACGTGTAAAATGAATGTACGTGTTGTTTGTAACGATTGTTATAATGTTTGTAGTATTGTTTTTAGAGACCGACTCTGCGAAGACGGAGGAAGTCGATACATGTCGAGAATGAATTTATTGAAGATGTTGCCTGTGATCACTAGGTGTTTGCACTAATTTGGGGAGATGATTACGATCGTAGAACGTCACGGAATGCGGCGCGCACGTCATTTGTGGCGGGACGCATCCGTAAATAACGGCAGCGTAAATACGAGAGAACGCGGCGGCGGCGGGGAAGCGCGCCTTTTGAAAGTAAAAGAACGGGGGAGATCGGACCGACATAGATGGTGTTGTTGTGGTAACCGATAAGAATGGAGAAATGATGACTATTTGGTGGGTTTTTTAGGACAGAGAGAGTAGTTATATATTAGTGAAGATATAAAGTAAAAGGTGATAAGGATGGTGGTGGGGGGACAACGAATGATATATTTTGTAGGGTATTAAAGGAATTGACTCGTCAGTGCCGAGTCGGCGTAATTGTGAGAAACGGATGCGACGGGGATTTTAAAGAAGTCGCGCGGTAGAGGAATTGCAGGGAAATTGGCGGAAGCGACGATCGCAATAACCTTTCGACGTGGGACGGACGACGACGAATTTAGTAAATGGCGGTTTAGGAAAGGGTCGTACGTAAAGCGGCGCGTGCGGATACGGACGACGGTCGATCGGGGTCCGTTTACGGGACGGGAAAGAGGACCGACGGAGAACGGACGGAGACGAGGCGGCGCACAAACGAAAGTCTCCGAGGTACCGCGGGGAAGTACGGCAGTAGTTACGGAAGTATACCCGCGAGATGCGTAAAGAATGATTTGGAAGTAGATTGAACTGAGAGTCGCGTGTTTGAAATGGCGGGAAGGTTCGACAGGTGTATTAGTTTTACGTAATTGTGGCAGTGCGTTTGAGAGCGGGCAGTCGTGGAATGCGCGTGGGTACCTATTTTGAGACAGCGACATCTACCGGTAAGGAAATACGTGATGCAGCAGTAATATATTTTTGGGATGAATTTATACTCGTTCACCCGTACTCCGTGTTGCTCCACTCGTGTTAAGGTGTTTATTGTGAAGGCGTTTGTATAATAATAAAATTTGTTGGACGAGTAGGGGAAGGAATACGAGCACAATGTTTAATTTGTAAGCCCTCCCTTTTTTGTCTTTTCCCTCTGCCTCCCCGTCCTCCTCCTCCTCCTTTTTTGACGCGTTCCTCGTTTCTGTGTTTGTCGTGCGGCTTCTCCCCCCTACCTGCTTCTGTCCGTCCTCTTCTTC
>NW_024752520.1:0-13441 GCF_018991925.1 Homarus americanus
TGACGACACACCTTAATGGTACAGGTACTAGGTACAACCAAGACAGGGTACAGGTACAGGGTACAGGTACAGAGTACACAACCGGACATGGCACAGCCAGGGTACAACCGCACAGGGTACAGGTACAGGTTACGATCTCACAAGGTGACATCACAGTGTACAATGCGTTAGGGTGCAGGTACAGATAGGCTATAAATTACTCTTACTCCTTGGTGTCAACTCCGCATTACGCTCTCAGCATCTACAGTAGGCTTCATAACGGTAGCCTCTCAGAACTTACAATAATTTCTTGCAGAACATATCCAGTAAATGTTAACTGACATAACTAACAGCATTAACAGAGCTTTCTCATTTGCATGCTGGTCACACCATAACAGCTACAGTGTCAATTATAGTGACATGAAATGAAAATAGTCAAAATACATTTCAGGAGCTGACGACGATAATGTGCATCTTATACCAAGCAGCCCTACTAATTAATTTGGTTTATTTCAAAATCAAAAATCAAACAAATAAAATACCATCACACTCATGACCGGTAAAAAAGTTCACTTAATACAGCATAAACACCTTTATCTATATCGCTATAAATGTCTTTTTTTTGCTTTACATATATATCGGTAATCACGTTCTAAGTTTCGTTCAAAGAATATCCAGAAACAAAACAACACTGAAGATAACATGCAAAATTCTACGGAGAAGCTTGCTGAAGAACAACTGAGGTGTAGTGACGACTAGTTGATGAATGAACCTTCACCCAGCCAAGGTACTAACAGTGACTCCTGTCACACAACAAACAATAACAACATCAGCCAGAAGGAAGTACATCCATCAATGGTTTAGTCTGTTTGTACCCCACCGTTAAATATCATTGTCCAGCCTTGCCCTGAACCACAGTTGATACACTTTTAATTAACTGCCAAATAAATAGCTGACAATGTAACCCGAAAAGTCTCTTGGATTCATTCATGACGTCAAGAATAAAATGTTGGGTAACTTTTAATGTTCAAGACAGGTGTTATTAGTTTTAGGGGGCAGGTATACTGGTAGAGTGAAGGACAGGTATACTGGTAAGTGAAGGACAAGAGTATACTGGTTAGTGAAGGACAAATTATACTGGTTAGTAGAAGGACAGGTATACTGGTTAGTGAAGGACAGGTATACTGGTTGGTGAAGGACAGGTATACTGGTTAGTGAAGGGACAGGTATACTGGTTGTGAGGACAGGTATACTGGTTAGTGAAGGACGGTATATTGTCCAACAACCAACCCAAATCCTAATGCCGAATGGGATATCCTCGATACTGTCATGACAAAACCCTGCAGAAGGAATACGCCAGGTCTGGTTTGATGACAATGACCTCGAAAAACAATGTACTCGTCAATTATAAACGTGCTGCTTTAACTGGCTGGTAGAACAACCCTCAGTCTCGAAGCAAAGCTGATACTTTCAGCAAGAAGAAAGCAACGGCCCAGGCGAACTTCACAATTTACAAACGACTGGTTTAAAGATAAAAGCATGTGAAGCGCAAGAACTTTCCAGATCAATACAAAATGAGCAAAATTCTCCAATTCCACTAAAATATTTTATGAGACAATCACTCATAGTGCTGCTCCCTCTGCTCATCCCACGGTAACTCCCTAATTAAAAACGAAGTCGGTATCCTTCAATGCTCACCAAAACATCGATGTGGATGCCCTGACTATACAATGGGTCCCCTTTGGCTCCAGATCTGACCCACCTCTGCTATCCTCCATGTCTGGATGAGGTGGTAGCTCCATCAAGCAGATGAAAACTAACAAAGTCACAGGGTCTGATGGAATCCCAGCCGAGGTGCATAAAGCAGGAGGACCTTGCTTACTAGCCGTCTCTATTCTCTCCTGGAGAATAAAAAGGGAAAAAGGAGATCCCCAAGGTCATAAAGACACCTCCATCATCAATATTTATACGAACAAGGAGACCAGTCCGTGAAGCTGTCAAGATTATCGCCACAGTCCTCCTAAAAAGATTTCTTCCTGAGGCGGAAAACTTTCTCCCAGACTCTCAGTGTGGCTTTGGGCTTTAGACCACCACGTGAGACCACTGACATGAGCCTTGCTGCCCGCCAGATGCAGGAAAAGTGCAAAGAACAACGTCGTGATCTGTACATGGCCTCTTCATCTGACAACCAGCGTCTTTGACTTGGTCAATAGGAAGCCCCTCTGTCAGACCCTCAGCCATTTGGCTACCCACCAAATTTCATCACCATTGTGAGGCAACTCCACAAATACTAATACTAATAATAATAATAATAATAATAATAATAATAATAATAATAATAATAATAATAATAATAATAATAACAACAATAAAGACCCATAAAGAAATAAAATAAAAAAAGATCAAGAGTGAGAAACAATATATGTATGTTGTGTTGTCAATGGTAAGAGGAAACAATTGAGACCTGCAATTGTGTGGAAATGAGCAGAAAGACAGATCAGCAACCTGGGACTTGGTCACAATTTCGTGATGTCATATGGCAGCAGGGTCTACCATTAGACAAACACATTATGCTCAATATCTTCCCAGGCGGTAGTACCTCCCTGTTTGGTAGCTGCCTATCTACCTACTACCTCGTGCCATTGCTTGCCAGTCAGCGGGGAGAGACATCCAATACCGGATGAAGGGTCTTTTCAATAAAAAGACGGCTCCAAGCAGGAACAAAGGTGTCGGCAGCTTCCATAACTGAGCTTCACTATGCAGACGACACCACCCTTGTCGTTGACACTGAATGCGACCTACAGGAGATCATGAACACTACACGAGATGTGTTGCACACTTCGGCCTTAGGGTGAATGTACGAAAGGCTCAGATTCTCTTTCAACCTGCCCTGGTTCAACCACACCTCCACCATCCATCCAGCTGAACGTTACTACCCTCTCTAATGTTACCCACTTTCGGTATCTCGGCTCCCATCTGTCCACCCTGCGGACATCGATGAATTCAACATCGGATCAGATGTACACCTCAAGCCGGCACCTCCATACCCATATCTTCAGCTGTAGGGGCTGAAACTATATACAAAGTTGCGTATATCGAACAGTGGTCCACCCACCCTGCTATATGGCAGCGAGACATGGGTCACATACAAGGAGAGTACCTCAAAGCACTTGAAAACTTTCACCAATATAGTCTACTTTCCAGCCCGGGTTCGATGGGACCAAGAGAACAAATGCCAAATATTCTCCTGACACCAACTGTAGGAGCATCAGAGGCTACCATTATCAATGAACAACTACGTTGGACTGGCCATGTTAACCTTCAAGGACGACAGTGAACTGCTAAAGCAGCTACTTCACAGTCATCTAACAAATAGTAAAACGAAATGCTGGCGGGCAACTGAAAAGGTATAAAAAGATAGTCTTAGGACAAACCTGAAAACGTGCCAATCGCCCCTCACCAGAAGATGATCACCCACACCGCAACGTTTGGAGGATCACCACACAAATGGTATCAAATACTTTCCGAATTAGCCGACTGCAAACCGAGAAGACAGCGCCAGAGCAGGAAAGACAGTGCTGCCGCCCTCCACTAAATGGGCCATCCATATTGCATCATCTCTGTAGCGACTCGCTACCATATCGGCGTCTTTAGTCACCTTAAAACCCACCAACGTAGGTGACATCCTTAGTAACTCATATCATTGTATCATAGCTGAATGATCGTGAGACTCGATTCCGAGTGACAGCAAAGTCGTAGTAGTTGTGGGCGTCATGGATGGTGTGGTGTGGACGTCGGGTGGTGAAGTGGAGTGTCATGGGTGAAGTGTGGTGTGTGTGTGTGTTTGTGTGTGTCATGGATGTGGGTCGTGTTGGCGTCATGGGTGGTGGGGTATATGGGCGTCATGGATGGTGTGGTGTGGACGTCGTGGGTGGTGTGAGTATACCATCGCTAGGCTCCGCCTTATAATTCTGTTCTGATCAATAATCAATACATCTCAACAAAGACCTTCCGTTATTATCCTTCCCAATATGTAATTATGGTTTACCTGTGACCAACACCAGCAGAGAGAGATTTCTATTACAGAATCAGGTCCGACGCCATCATCAGCTATGTTGGTACTGTTGAGGGGTGGCAGTACAACAAATACTGTACCTCAGCAAGATACTTGATACGGAAAGTCACCAAGATTACTACTGTGAAGACCAGTTACCACCCAGCTGTACCACCTCCTTGACCAGGATAGCAGGCTGCTGTAGTCCCATTCCAAAGAGAAAATTGGAGTCATTACTACGGCGTGTTGCTGCTGTCAATCTCTGATAAATTGTTTGAGACAATAATATCAAAGTCGATGACAAAGATCTTTGATGAGAGCTAGAAATACCGATTGATTGACAGTTTAGCTCCAGAATGTCGTGCTTAAGACGATCTCCTGCTGAACCTTTCAACTGTCTCATTAGGTACTTGGTGGCTCACACTAGATAACTTGTACTACACATCACTGCCACCTTCGACTCACTACGTCAACAATATCTTGTAAAAAAAATTCAAAAGAACACTATGAAACTATAATAATGTTTAGCATCCCTTGTGTATGTTTATATAAAGTATCCTATGTGATGCAAAACCAATGATTCTTTGATATTGGGCAGGATTCCATACACATTTTAATACTCATAGAAGATTACAAATGTATTGCGCCAGTGTAGGTTGAGTTTAGGAGGGGGTCTAGAAAATTACATACAAATTATACCTATTATAACCTATGCCCAGCTATCAAATCTGTCATACCTAGACCTGATCTCACTTAACAAAACTTACTTTTCTGACAAAATTACATAAATTACTATAAGCAAACTATGAAAAATAACTTTACCCAAAACTGCACACACTGGATTATATTAAATAAAGAGTTGCTGGTTCCAGTTTATAATTCTGCAAATTTTCAAAATTGTGTACATTATGAACGCATGATTATCAGAGGCTTCCTTCACAAACTAGTCAAAATACTCTTTGAGCTGAAACCCTAAACGTTGGAACTTTTTGGTTGGATTATATAATTGAAAGTGTCTATTTTCTGTTTCTATTTATTGTCCAGCCTGAAGAGTGTCCTTAATACTGTTTTAGGCTGATCAGTGAAGAAAAAAAGTTAGCAGATTTTACTTGTTTGTTTAATTACGTCCAGAAAATATTAGTAGTATAGAGGACAGAGTAGTACAGAGGCAGAGTAGTACAGGGCAGAGTAGTATAGAGACAGAGTATAAGGGCAGAGTGGTATGGAGGGCAGAGTAGTATGGGGGCAGAGTGGTATGAGGGCAGAGGTAGTACAGAGGGGAGTGGTGGAGGGCAGAGTGGTACAGAGGGCAGAGTGGTATAGAGGGCAGAGTAGTATGGGGGCAGAGTAGTATAGGGGGCAGGTAGTGCAGAGGCAGGTGGTACAGGGGCAGAGTGGTAGGGGCAGGGAAGTGGTATGGAGGGGCAGAGTAGTATAGATGACAGAGTGAGTACAGAGGGACAGTGGTGCAGAGGGGCGGAGTAGTGCGGAGGGCAGGTAGTATAGAGGGCAGAGGAGTGTATAGAGGACAGAGTACAGAGGGCAGAGTAGTACAGAGGGCGGAGTAGTGCAGAGGAGCAGAGTGTGAGTACAGGGCAGGAGGTGGTACAGAGGGCAGAGTAGTACAGAGGGCAGAGTAGTACAGAGGGCAGAGTGAGTATAGAGGGGCAGGAGTAGTATAGAGGACAGAGTAGTACAGAGGGGGGGTGGTATGGGGGCAGAGTAGTGGGGGCAGGGAGTAGTGCAGAGGGCAGAGTAGTATAGAGACGGGCAGAGTAGTATAGAGGGACAGAGTAGTACAGAGGGGCGGGGAGTGGTGCAGAGACGGAGAGTGGTACAGAGGGCAGAGGTGGTGCAGAGGGCAGAGTGGTACGGGCAGAGTAGGCCAGAGGGGCAGAGTAGTGCAGTTGGCAGAGTAGTATAGAGGGCAGGTGGTATGGAGGCAGAGTGGTGCAGAGGGACAGAGAATGGTGTGGGGCAGAGTAGTGCAGAGGGACAGAGTAGTACAGGAGGGCAGAGTAGTGCAGAGGGCAGAGTAGTACCAGAGGACAGAGTAGTATAGGGCAGAGTAGTACAGAGGACAGAGTAGTATAGAGGGCAGAGTATGAGAGAGCACAGAGTAGTGCAGAGAGGGGAAGTAGTACAATGGGCAGAGTAGCGCAGAGGGTGAGGTAGTACAGAGGGTGGGGGAGTGGGCAGAGGCAGAGTGGTACAGAGGCAGAGGTAGTATGAGAGAGCACAGAGAGTACAGAGGGCAGAGTAGTGACAGAGGGCAGAGTAGTATGGGGGCAGAGTAGTACAGGGCAGAGTAGTACAGAGGGCAAGAGTAGTATGAGGCAGGCTAGGACTCAGGACAGGGCGGAAGAGAAGTCAGCATTTTAACAAAATATATTTGGTCGCTGCAAAATGTACGTGATTTTGTTTCAGTATTTGGACGTAAATTCTTTCAACTGCGATATGTTTGTTAGTACGAGGATCAGTAATCAAATATGAAAAATACAACATATCCGGAAACTGTATATGTATGGCCGTATACATATATATATATATATATATATATATATATATATATATATATATATATATATATATATATATATATATATATATATATATATATATATATATATATATATATACTGATACAAAGAAAAGAAGAAAACACAGAAGTTCCCAAGGCTCGTGTAATTCACGTCTTCAGGGGTGAGTACAGACTAGAGAGAGAAATACAAACCAAGGTGTATATATACAGAGTTCCTTGCAAGGAATGTAATATGTTTTACTTAGGCCAGACAGGTAAAGATTTTGCAAGTAGAATTAAACAACACAAATATAGTGTTAGGACAGGCCAGAATCAATGCTCTGTTTGTTCATTTGAGGATAACAAGCATTGCATTGACTGGGTAATGCCTCCTCAATATTACCATGTAATTCAATTGATAGTAGGAACATCATAGAATCTAGTGTTATTAAACATATGAGCATTCAACATGAATTTGAGTAACAGCATGTACAAGCTGGACAATTTTTGTAATTAAGAAGATTTGTGACCAGGTGAGAGGCCGGGTCACCTGATCTGACCCTGACCACCAACCGTTGTGTGCTATTTAAAAGATTAATAGGTCATTACCTAATACCTGACCATTGTGGACCTGGTCTCACCCTCCTCTGATATATATACACCTTGGTTTTATTACTCTCTCTAGTCTGTACTCACCCCTGAAGATGTGAATTACACGAAAGCGCTTGGGAACTCCATGTTTTCTTCTTTTCACTTGTGATTTATGAGCATATACCTAGATCACACCTACAGTGATTTACTTCATATATATATATATATATATATATATATATATATATATATATATATATATATATATATATATATATATATATATATATATATATATATATATATATATATATATACACATGCATCAAAAAATAGAAAAATTTTACAAAGCAAAAACTGGCAGAACAATAACACGCTACTAAAATACGACACAAGCATAAATATTCATATGCATGCACAATGATACACAAACACATGCAAGTAAACACACCCATCCACTCAGAAACAACGCAGACACTCACACACAGCACAGAAAGTGAATCCACTAAAATCTCAACACTCCCACCAATACATCAAGCTTAGAGCGCCCATATTTGCAATGCTAAACCGAGTCGTTTTCCACTGTCAGACTTGTAGAATTTACTGCCACAGTTAACACAGAGTGTGTCGGTAAGATACACAGTAGAAGTGGCGCCAGACAAAAAAATTATTCACCAGTAATAGTAAAGGTCATGTTTGATTATAATGGCACGTTATTGAAAGCACTGTACATCATTTCGCCCTTTTTAAATAACTTTGTACGCAGATGTCTTGTAGTGTGCCTCATTTATTTATAGGCATGTTGTTTGAGTATCATGAATGTACACATTCACGACCCCGAACCTAGTAACTGAGGGTGGTGTTGAAAGTGCTCTTATGACCTCCTCCTCACTGCTGATCACACGATTCTTGCCGCCTGACAACGGATTATTGCACCTCCTAAACCTGACACAAGTGATGACAGATGGTGGCAGAGCAACTAATGATGATAGCCTATATGGTAGAAACGCAGGATGATGGTGACTTATGGTGGCAGAGGAAGGATGATTATGACTTACGGTGGCAGAGGCAGATGATGATGACTTATGGTGGTAGGGCAGGATGATGATAACTTATGGTGGCAGAGGGAGGATGATGATGACTTATGGTGGTAGAGGCAGGATGATGATGACTTATGGTGGCAGAGGAAGGATGATTATGACTTACGGTGGCAGAGTGCAGGATGATTATGACTTACCTGTTTGGTGGCAGAGGGATGAATGATCTTATTGGCAGAGGCAGGATGATGATAACTTATGGTGGCAGAGGCAGGATGATGATAACTTATGGTGGCAGAGGCAGGATGATGATGACTTATGGTGCAGAGGCAGGATGATTATGACTTACCTGTTTGGTGGCAGAGGCAGGATGATGATGACTCATGGTGGCAGAGGCAGGATGATGATAACTTATGGTGGCAGAGGCAGGATGATGATGACTTATGGTGGTAGAGGCAGGATGATGATAACTTATGGTAGAGGCAGATGATTAAGACTTACGGTGGCAGAGGAAGGATGATTATGACTTACGGTGGCAGAGGAAGGATGATTATGACTTATGGTGGTAGAGGCAGGATGATGATGACTACGGCAGAGGAAGGATGATGATGACTTATGGTGGCACAGACGGGATGATTATGACTTATGGTGGCAGAGGGGGATGATGATGACTTATGGTGGCAGAGGCAGGATGATTATGACTTATGGTGGAGAGGCAGGATGATGATAACTTACGGTGGCAGAGGGATGATGACTTATGGTGGTAAGGCAGGATGGATGACTGCGGTGGCAGAGCAGGATGATGATGACTTAAGGTGGTAAAGGCAGGAAGATGATGACTTTTGGTGGCATAGGCAGGATGATGATGACTATGGTGGTAGAGGCAGGATGATTATGACTTATGGTGGAGGCAGGATATGACTTGGGATGATGATGACTCTGGTGGTAGAGGCAGGATGATGATGACTTATGGTGGTAGAGGCAGGATGATGATGACTTATGGTGGCAGAGCAGGATGATGATGACCGTGGTAGAGGCAGGATGATGATGACTTATGGTAGAGGCAGGATGATGATGACTTATGGTGGTAAAGGCAGGATGGATGACTTATGGTGGCAAAAGCAGGATGATGATGACTTAAGGTGGTAAAGGCAGGAAGATGATGACTTTGGTGGCATAGGCAGGATGATGATGACTTATGGTGGTAGAGGCAGGATGATTATGACTTATGGTGGCAGAGGCAGGATGATTATGACTTATGGTGGCAGAGGAAGGATGATTATGACTTTGGTAGAGGCAGGATGATTATGACATGGAGAGGCAGGATGATTATGACTTATGGTGGCAGAGGCAGGATGATTTGACTGGTAGGGCAGGATGATGATGACTTGGTGGTAGAGGCAGGATGATGATGACTTATGGTGGTAGAGGCAGGATGATGATGACTTATGGTGGCAGAGGCAGGATGATGATGACTGGTAGAGGCAGATGATGATGACTTATGGTAGAGGCAGGATGATGATGACTTATGGTGGTAAAGGCAGGATGGATGACTTATGGTGGCAGAAGCAGGATGATGATGACTTAAGGTGGTAAAGGCAGGAAGATGATGACTTTTGGTGGCATAGGCAGGATGATGATGACTTATGGTGGTAGAGGCAGGATGATTATGACTTATGGTCAGAGGCAGGATGATTATGACTTATGGTGGCAGAGGAAGGATGATTATGACTTATGGTGGTAGAGGCAGGATGATGATGACTTATGGTGGCAGAGGCAGGATGATGATGACTTATGGTGGCAGAGGCAGGATGATTATGACTTATGGTGGCAGAGGCAGGATGATGATGACTTATGGTGGTAGAGGCAGGATGATGATGACTTATGGTGGTAGAGGCAGGATGATGATGACTTATGGTGGCAGAGGCAGGATGATTATGACTTATGGTGGCAGAGGAAGGATGATTATGACTTATGGTGGTAGAGGCAGGATGATGATGACTTATGGTGGCAGAGGCAGGATGATTATGACTTTAGGTGGTAGAGGCAGGATGATGATGACTTATGGTGGCAGAGGCAAGATGATGATGACTTATGGTGGCAGAGGCAGGATGATGATGACCTATGGTGGCAGAGGCAGGATGATGATGACCTATGGTGGCAGAGGCAGGATGATTATGACTTACCTGTTTGGTGGCAGAGGCAGGATGATGATGGCTACCGTTCATGTCATCGTGGAGTTGCCTCACAATCCCTATGAATTTTGGTGGACAACCAAAATAACTGAGGCTCCGCTAGAGGTTTCCCTGTTGCCCGAGTCGAAGGCCATGTACAAGTCACGATGTGGTTTTCTGCACTTTTCCTGTATCTGGCAGGCAACAAAGACCATGTCAATGGTGCCACATAATAGTTTAAGGCCACATTGAGATTTTGGGAGGAAGTTTTCCGCCTCAGGAAGAAGTCTGTTTAGGAGGATTCGGGCGATAATCTAGCCAGCTACAGGAAGGCAGCAAGATCTCCCTGTAGTTGCCACAGTCTAACCAGTCTCCCTTGTTCTTATTAATATTGACGATGGAGGCGTCTTTAAGATATTGAGGGATTTCCTCTTTCTCTCATATATTCTCCAGGTGAGAGAGGAGAAGGGTGGAAGGTAAAAGTTAGTGATAGCAACACAATTATCATTGACGAGTATGTTGATTTCCGGGTCATTTTCATCAAACTAATCCTGGTGTATTCTTTCGATCTGGCTTAATGTATAACTGCAGGTTTATGTGATGACAGCGTCGAGAATACCCCATTCGGCACTCGGATTTAGATTGTTTTTTGTTGGGCTGTTTATCAGCCCAGCGTCGAGCTGCTCTCTGAAAGCATGTGCTACCGCTTGATCCTCCAGTCGTCTGGTAAAACCTCTTAGGGATGCTTGTTGCCTTCGCCGTTTCTCCCTATGGTTCCCTGTCGTAAGTCACTATTTCTGTCAAATTTGTCATTGATACCATCTAAGATCGCAACCTTACCTTCTCTTGATATAGAGGTTAGCACTCTGTCAAGGTCGGGGTAAAAGGGCTCCTTGATATCATCATCTGTATCCAGTGTTGGGGCGTATGCACTGATGATGAAAGCATGACGTGGGTAATTCAGTGGGACTCTGAGCGTCATGAGGCGCGCGTTGACCCCAACAGGCAATTTAAATAGCCATTATAGGATGGATTGGCGAATGGCAATGCCAACTCAATAAATGTGGTTTCTTTCCACAGCAGGTTTACCCTTCTAGAAGAAAGTATAGTCGGACCCCGTTCTGTGAGTCGACCCTCGTCTGGCAGCCGGGACTCACTAATGGCTGCTATGTCGATGTTATACCTAGACAGCTCATTAGCCACAAGAGAACTTCTTTCAGGATGCTCATTTGTGCCAGTATACAGAAGGATTCTGACATTCCATGCAGCGACCATAAGAGGTTGTATAATTTGTTTTTGCCTTTATCTGTGATTATGTTTTCAACCTCATTAGGATAACCATACTAGGTGCAGTTGCCCAGTCAGGTTGTTGTTTTTTTAGACAGGCTGTGCTTAAGGAACCTTTTCTAGCCCCCTCCCTAGGTGGGGTGGAAAGGGCTGTTCAGTCGCACAGACAATACCGGATTGCACTGCTGCCTAGATCCCAATTCATAAGCGACCATCTTATCAATGCCACCCATGTGTAGAGTTGTGACTAGAAACTCCTGGTAGTCATCTCTGCTTGACTCCGTTGCCACTCTTATGTCGCCATAAGACTTTTGGGGGGTTAGGAGCTTTGAGGATGATGAAAAGTATGAGGAGCTGGATGATGGCTGCTCGTGAGTTAATTTAAGCTGTGAAGCAGGAAGGCATGCTGGAACAACACATCTTGGCTCCCCCTTTTCCTGAACCAGGGGTATAGAGACGTGACAGATCGCCCAAGCGGCTAACAAGCCGATCAGTGGCGAAGAGGATAAAAGTAACAACTGAATATGGGGGGTTGCGATGGACTGCCGATAGACCAGTTTGTTGTATTTCCTCTTAGTAACCTGTTCATCTTGCATTACCTTCATCCGCCGGTGTTGTCGTTGGGATCTCGTGTTGGTCACCTCTTCCGCCTATACCGCTGTTGGGGTCTTAATGGAGCTCTGTAAGAATGACTGACTGTGCAGGGCTCCACCGCAGATTTTTCGTTCGGGTTTTACACCCGCAGCGTTATACCTACCAAGGTTAATCCACAACGCAGGAGGCACCAGGGCGTGTCTACATGCCGGTTGGCCTAAGCGCGATCCCTCTAAGGCGCACTGGTGCTTCGAGATCCCCTGCTGGTCTAGCCTAGGGCCGCGAAGCACCCAGTTACCGTGTGTTGCCACGAGGAGGCACGGCAGGAGTCTTGATGTCGAAAAAGCCGTATACTGGCAGGGGAACACTTACACAAGGCTTCTTCCCTGTTCACCACGAGGGCTAGTCAGCGGCGGTAGCTGAAAGCGAGAGGAAGCAGCCTAATCACTAACATAATGCTGCAACACTAGGCGCATTACACCAGCCTGTTCACACACACACACACACAGACACACACCACAATGTACAACAGTTAAAACAACGGTTAATATAACACCCTATGCAACAGTTAATGTTACACCCTGTACAACTCTACCAAGAATATCTGTAATTAATGAATAACTGGTAATTTATCTAATAGATATGTAAAAGACTTTAAAACAAAATAAGATAAATTATGACTAATAATAAAGCATTTAATGTTATAAATGAGGATTATCATTCTAAATAGTTTAGTGTGGTGAGGTCTACACCCAGCAGTGAGCCGATACTAAGTTACCTGACGTGTGACAGACACCAAACTGAGCGATCATTCACCTATCTGACGGGCACGATGTTATTCATTATCTCTCAGACAGTCGTTTAAATAGGGAAGCTACAACTCTCTCTCTCGGCTGTCATTCACCCCATCTCTGCCTTCTGTAGTGCCTTAAGTCCTGTCTCAGCTCCCAGTGGCCATTATTGCCGGGTTCAAGCACCTACTTATCCCTCCTTCAAGAGATTCCGATAACATTTAACGTGCAAAGTGTCTATGAGAGCTTTACATAAATGATTTTCAATATCCAGGAGCCAAAACTGTCATATCAATCACTGTCTTTATAGTTCTTCAACACATTTTTATAACCTTAACTAACCAAACTGTATATAAGATCTTCACATAAGTATCAATATTATAATACAACAAAGATCACTTGGCGAGTGTTGA